>NC_089762.1:10721988-10746988 GCF_040412425.1 Macrobrachium rosenbergii | reverse complement strand
ATGGGCAAACCAAATTCCAAGTCTTACGAGACTCCACAAAATTCTACGTCGTACGAGGCGAGAATTTCCAAGTCCTACAGGCAAACCAAAATCCAAGTCCTTTTGAGACCTTATATTAGTGTATTTCACACACATCAAAACCCTTACAGGACTGATCATTCCAGTTCATTAGAACAAAGCCTTAATTTCACGCTACAGCCAGCCAAGTCTGAGCGTGACATAAAATCTAGTTACGTCTTCCGAGACACATATTAAAATTCTTTTGCCAAAACAACCACGTCCTCTCAGGCATATTTGATTCTCTAGTGGGTCTAGTCCATATAACCATTATTTCAAGATGGCTACTGCCAGAGCCCAACAAAATGAGGACTTCAAATTCTACATGCAAATTTCAGGAACATTACAAATGGAAATCCTTCTAGTGGCAATACTAGTACAAAGCCAGGTCATACCCCTTAGCAATTGAATATTAAATCCTCATCATCTAGTGCCTCAAGACAGATGCAGAAGACTAATGTTGTCTGCTTCAAATGTGGAAGAGCTGGACACTATAGTCAAGATTGTTATCAGACACAACAACAGTCACAGCCAGTTGGTCAAGTGGTTAAAGGTGACCAGGTGAAACAGACTACGAAGAGCAGTGTGAGGAAGATTGAAACTGTAGGAAAAACTGAAACTAAACAAGCAGAGTGTTTAGCAACCAGTGGAAATGTAACTTCAAGCAGTGAGTGGCTGAGCAGTTTGGAGGCTTTTAAGCCATATATCTATGAAGGTACACTGCCAACTCAAGGAGTGAGTGTGCAGGTACCAGTCAAGGTATTACTTGATACAGGAGAGTAACCATAGTGTGGTATTTCGTGGTGCTCACCCACAGTTGGAGAAGAATCTCACAGAAGATTCAGTTACTTTGAAGGGTATAGGAGGAGAAGAGGTAACTCCTATATGCTGCTTGCACCTGTCGTGTGAATTGGTGACAGGGAATGTTGATTTTGCTGTAAAGGACTTACTGGCTGTTGAAGGTGTGCATGTTTTTCTGGGTAATGAAGTAGGTGGTGTACCATTTGTTCCTTGTCCTATAGTGACAGACAAACCATTGAGGATTAGTCCTATGGTAGATTTAGAGAAGAATTACCCCTACCTGTTTCCAAGTTGTGTAACTACCAGGAGTATGAAGAGAATTATGTTTGCAAGTGAAGAAACTGAGGATTTACCTGCACCAGAGGGATCAAGTGAAGGATCTTTGAGCTTAGAAGAGCTGTTCCAGGAAAGTGAAGTTTTCCCTAGTGCTAGCAATGAAGAGATTTCCAAAGAAGAGGCTCCTGTTGTTATTGAAGAGACTCGGAGCAGTCAGAGTGTCCCTGATGATAGTGAAACTACATTATCGGAGTTAGCAGATATTGAGAGTTCAGCCCTTGAAGTTGGTCGAGTGACTAGAGAGAAGCTAATGGAACTACAGAAGAAGGATACTGTAGAGTTTTAGATAAAAAAAAAAGGTAATCCTTTGTTAATTCTGATTCTATTCCCTGCTGTGAACGTCTTTTGTTTTTTGAGTTCTCGGTTCCGGGGTTGTATTGTCATGCGGCTGGTGTGCTGGTCCTTGGCCGCAAGTTGTTGTAACGTATTCACAATAAACCTTGTATCCGGCCCTGTATTTAATTATGCTCGTCCTAACAAATGGCGACGAGAATCCATGCAGAGGAGCATAGGGTCTACAAGAACTTCATGTGGATGTAAGGATTTTCACTTCCGTAAGGCCAGTTGATTGATGGCGATGGTGCGGAGGTTAGGCAGAGTTCGCCTATGCTAAGGGTGAGGATTTTCAATTCCCCAAGCTGTACTAGTTGATGCTTCGATTTATTGTGTTTTTACCATACCTTACCTGGCATATAGGCTGCTACCTACAGTTTTGCTTCATCTTGCAGTTTTGTTCACTATGGCGACGACTACTCAGATTAAGATTGATCATTTTAATTCTTCTCAGATAACCCTGGATCTTTGGCTTAGTTTATTAGAAGCTAATTTTAATAATCTTGGAATTGAGGAAGATAACAAAAAGAAAAATGTTTTGCTAGTGTTTATTGGAACTGATGTTTTTAGTGTACTGGGAAATTTGTGTGCTACTGTTTTACCCCAGACAAAGACTTACGATGACCTTGTAGCTGTATTGAAATCACATTACATTGTGAAACCTTCTTATCATCGTAACCTAATAGCTTTTCAACAAAGAAAAAAAAGGAGGGATGAGACAATGAATAGTTTGTATGCTGACCTCAAGGCTTTAGCAAAAGATTGCAATTTTGGTAATCATTTCGATTCAAGAGTCAGATATCAGTTGTTTATGGCAGTGGACAATGAAGTATATTTCCCCAATTTAGTTGCTTTGAATATTGATCTCCAAGCTATGACCTCTAGTGCAGTTTTAGAAAAGAATTTTGAACATGGAAAAGGCTTTTTGTGGGTGAGAGGAACGAATCACAACCACAGGTTAGTTCAGTGAGAAAAGAAAAGTCATCTTGTAAGCATTGTGGTTTTTCTCATGAGAGTATAGACTGTTGGTTTAAAGATCTGACTTGTAACATTTGTAAAAGGAAGGGTCATCTAAAAAGGGTGTGTAGAGAGGCGAACAAAGATTTGTCTCTTCATAGGCCTAGTAGTGTTAAACCTAGGTATAAGGCTTCCAATAGTAGGGCTGAAGGTAAGAAGGCTGTAAAAACTATTGATGATTATGAAGACAACAGTGATGGTAGATTGTTAATGGTTAAAGGAAAGATTTTTGCTCTTAATTCTGATGAATTTTATTTCAGTATTAATCAGAATTTAGTTCCATTTGAGATTGAAAGTGGCGCTGCTGTGTCTACTATAACCAAAGAGTGGGTACATAGGTTAAAACTAAATATGGAACAATGCAATAAAAAGCTAAGAGGTTATGATAATATGAAAATTGATGTCTTGGTCAAAGTGTTAGCTCCTGTACTTTATAATAGCATAAAGGTTTCTCAGGTATTTTATGTTGTTGATTCTTGTAATACAAATTTGTGTGGTAAAGATTTAATGCAGCAAGTAGGTATTTATCTGGCTGGAATAGATGAAGGTACTAGAGTAATAAAGGTTGCTAATGTGAGTGCAGAAAAGCTGCTAGATAATTACTTGGTAGATTCAAGTAAACCTATTGCTGGTGTTTTGGCTAAGATTCATTTAAAAGGTAATGCTACCCCAAAGTTTATGAAAGCACGCACAGTTCCTTTTTATTACAAGAAAATGATTGAAGATGCCTTAGATAAGCTAGTAGCGGATGAAATGATGGAACCCATATCACATAGTGAATGGGCAGTTCCTATTGTACCTGTATTGAAAGAAAATAAGGTTGAAATGAGGATTTGTGGAGATTTTAAAATTTTGAATAAACAAATTCATTGTGACAGGTACCCGTTACCAAATATAGAGGAATTGTTATCTGTTCTTGGTAAGGGAAAATTTTTTTCCAAAATTGATTTAAAGAATGCTTATCTTCAAATACCTGTTGATGAGAAAAGCCAAGAGTACTTAGTAATTAATACTCATAAAGGATAGTTTAAATATAAGCGTTTACCTTTTGGCTTGTCCTCATCTGGTATTTTCCAAAGGTTTATTTCTCAACTGTTGGCAAATGTGGAGGGTGTAGCTGCTTATTTAGATGATATTATTGTAAGTGGTGCTGCAAAAGGAGCATGATCACCGATTAAGAACGGGTTTGGAACTTTTGCAAGCACATAATGTACAAATAAATAAGACTAAGACTGTTTTGGAGGCTGAATCTATTGAATATTTAGGATACCACATCTCAGGTGAAGGAGTCAAGCCATCTTCAAAGGGACTGAAAGCTATTTTAGATTGCCCATGTCCTACTTCTGTTGAAGAAGTTCAATCTTTTTAGGTATGATTACTTACTATTGCAAGGTTGTAAAGAATTTTTCTTCTAAGCTAGCTCCCTTGTATGATTTGTTGAAGAAAAATGTAAAATTTAGATGGACTTCAGTACAGTAGAAGGCGTTTGAAGGCATTAAAAGAGATTTTTCCGAGTCCAAAGTGCTGACTAGTTTTGATGGGGATAGTCCTTTAATCATTGAAGTGGATGCGTCTCCTGTAGGTGCGTGGTGTGTTTTGTTACAAAAGGTTGGTGACCAAGAAAAAACAATTTATTTTGCAAGTAAAAAACTATCTAAAGCAGAAAGGAACTACTCTCAATTAGATAAAGAAGGATTATCTCTTATTTTTGCTGTGAAACGTTTTAGATATTTTTTGCTTGGCAGGAATTTTGTTCCTAGAACCGATCATAAACCATTACTGGGACTTTTTGGAAGAGGGGAAACAGATTCCATGTAATGCTAATTCTAGAATACAAAGATGGGCTTTGTTGTTATCTCAGTATGATTATGAATTAGTTCACAAACCTGGGAAGGAAAATGTAATTGCTGATGCCTTAAGCAGATTGCCACTTGATGATGATTTTCATTCTGGTACACCCGCTGAGTATGTTAAATTGGTTGAATTACTTGATTTTGATGACATCTCTTTTCAGGCAGTTAAACATTTCACCAATAAGGATGCTGTATTGTCTCAGTTGAAAAATTGTTTGAAGCTGGGATGGTCAAAGGAACATAATATGTCACTTCTGGAATATGCCTCTGTAAAAGATGATTTATCTCTCCATAATGATGTAATATTGTATATAAATAGGGTTTTGATTCCTGTTGAGTTAAGATGTAAGGTTTTGAACCATTTGCATTGTGGGCATAATGGTATAAATGCTATGAAAACTGAGGCAAGGAATTGGGTATGGTGGCCAAAGATAGACCAGGATATAGGAGAAGTCACAAAGAATTGTAGCATTTGTTTTAAGAATTTTACAAATCCTCGAGCTCCTACATTGTCTTTGCCTATTGTTGGTAAATCATGGTCTCGACTGCACATAGATTATGCAGGACCAATGGATGGTAAATATTTTTGATAATTGTAGATTCTCATAGTAAATTTTTGGATATTCATTTTCTAGTTCCACTACGTCAGCTGTTACCATTGGTCATTTGAGGAAGACATTCTGTAATTTTGGTATACCTGATATCATTGTATCAGATAATGCTCCAAATTTTGTTTCTCAAGAGATGGAGGAGTTCTTGTGTAAAAAAATAGTATCAAGCATGTAACACCAGCTCCTTATCATCCATCCTCCAATGGTCTGGCTGAAAGGGCGGTGAGAACATTCAAGGAGGGCCTGGGAAAATTTAAGAAGGAGATATTCAGACCAGAATTTGTAGATTTTTGTATAACTATAGGAGGACTGTGAATTCTTCCACGGGTAAGACCCCAGCAGAAATAATGTTCGGTAGGAATTTCAAAAGTACTGTTGAATCAGTTAAACTGAAAGACAAATCTTTAAGGAAAATGAGGGATGAAATTTTCCAGGAGGAAGGTAAATTGTATAAAGTCAATGATGTTGTGTTTGTTCGTAATTTTGGGAAAGGTTCACCATGGGTGGAAGGAAAGATTGTGGAAGTACTTGGGTTGAGAAATTATAAGGTGGAAGTACAGAGTTTTGGTAATATTATTTGGACAAGACATGCAGATCAGATTATGCATAGATATATGGATGACTAACCAATCCAATAAAGAAGTGTTATCCAATAATTCTAAGTCATCTGTAAATTTGAGTGATTCTAGTGCTTTCATTTCAGACACTAATGTACCATGTGACAATAGTGGGGCTGAAGAACCCTTAGAAGTAACTGTAAATAATGATAGTGAATGTTCAGTACAACCGCCAATGTTAAGGCGATCCAGTCGAATAAGTAAACCTCCAGATCGACTTGATTTATAAATATATACAAATATGCTGTGTTTATCATGTTGTTTTGTTTTCATGTTTGTAACATATTTTGGAAGAAGTATTGATTTATTTAATTATCTGATGTTTTAAACTGGAATATTATTGCTTTTCTAGGGATAAGGGATGTAGAGTTTTAGATAAAAAAAAGGTAATCTTTTGTTAATTCTGATTCTATTCCCTGCTGTGAACGTCTTTTGTTTTTTGAGTTCTCGGTTCCCGGGTTGTGTTGTCATGCGGCCGGTGTGCTGGTCCTTGGCCGCAAGTTGTTGTAACGTATTCACAATAAACCTTGTATCCGGCCCTGTATTTAATTATGCTCGTCCTAACAGATACAACGTTGGCTGATTTGTTATTCAGTGTTGTTGATCAAGAAGAGATGCAATAATCCCCTACCTGTCACTGTCGAAAGTAAGGATTGCTAATGAGGAAGCATCAACCTGCAAATATACCAGGAAATGCTGAATGGGGCGAATATCATCATATTTTGGTTCTATATCCATTGAGGAAGCAAGTGGTAGCAGTAGTGCACGAGTCTGGACATATGGGAATCAGGAAGACTGTTGAGAAGATTATGAAGTATCTCTTCTGGCCTAGACTTCACAAGGATGTTAGCAGGTTTGCAGAGAGGTCATTATGGATGTGATTGGGCAGCTTCCGAAAACGAAAAAAGGAAATGAATATCTGTTAAAATTAATGTGTCCTGTGACAAGGTATCCCAAGATGCTTTCTGGAAGAAGTGTAAATGCCAAGGTAATTGCTGAGAAGTTGGTAGAGTTTTTCTCCAAGTTTGGAATACCAGAAATTGTGCAAAGTGACCGAGGGACGAACTTTACTTCAAAATTGTTCCAGGGTGTGATGAACTTGTTAGGAGTGAAACAACAGTTATCAACTGCTTATCATCCAGAGACTCAAGGAGCCTTGGCAAGGTTCCACCAGACATTGAAAAGTATGTTAACAAAGTATTGTTATGAATCAGGAAGAGAATGGGATGCTGGTTTACCCTTGATGTTGTTTGAAGTTAGGAATGCTTATCAACTAATTATGGGATGTTCACCTAATCAGATGATTTTTGGTCGAGAAGTGAGAGGTCCATTGAAGATTCTTGCAGGAAATTGGGAAGAAAATCAAGAGGAAATCTGAGGAGAATATGTGAAGAACTTGAGAAAAGCTTAAGAGAAATTAGAACATTCATTCTTTTAGAAAATCTGAAAATAAGTCAAGAGAAAATGAAAAGGCAATATGATGCTAAGACTAAACTAAGAAGTTTTAGTGTGGGTCAGCAAGTTCTAGTTTTCTTACCAGTGAACAGATTTCCCCTTACCAATAAGTTTCGAGGTTCTTATAAGATAATAGAGAAGTTAAGTGATCGAACTTATGTGACTGAAACACCAGGAAGAAGTAAACGACAGAGGAAGATACATGTGAATCTTTTGAAACCTTACTTCTCAGAGACTAAAACTGAGTGTCAATAACACAGACAACGTCATCTACAGAGGGCGATGATGGCTACGAATTGGGAGCTGAAAGCAAAATGAACAATTCTTCAATATTGAAAAATTTGGAGGATAAACTAAAACATCTGAGTGTTGAGCAAAGTGGTGAATTAAGTGATGTGATTAGAAGTTTCCCTGAAAATTTTGCAGACGTACCTAGGCGTACTGGTCTGACAAAGCACGAGATAAAGATCCAAGAAGATGGAAAACCTGTCAAATAAAGAGCATATCGCTAATCACCTTTTCATTAAAATTTTTTGAAGAAAGAAGTGGAGTATTTGTTGCAGCATGGATTACCAAAACCCATTTCAAGTCATTACAGTTGTCCATTTGTGTTAGTGAAGAAACCAGATGGCTCATTTAGGACGTGTACTGATTATAGGAAACTGAATTCTATCAGTGTGGCTGACAATTATCCCTTGCCTCTTATTGATCAATTACTTAATAATACTGGGCACGCCAAGTTTGTTTCCAAGATAGATTTGTTGAAAGGATATTATCAAATTCCTTTAGATGAGAATGCTAAGTTGCTGTCAGCTTTCATTACTCCTTTTGGACTATCAATACACTGTTTTGCCATTTGGTCTAATAATGCACCTGCAACATTCCAATGAGTGATGGATCAACAGCTAGGATCCATAGAAGGAGTAAGTGTATACCTTGACATATTATTCTATACATGGGAAGAACATCTGAAGATTTTAAGGAGTGTTCAAGAAATTAAGGGAAGCAGGACTAACAATCAACTTACAAAAAATGAGTTTGGAAAGGCAACTGTTCAGTATCTGGGATTTGAAGTTGGTAAAGGCCTTCTCGCTCCTGTTGATGCTAATGTAGAAGGTATCCATAAGGCTACCACCCCCGGCCCCCCCAACTACCAGGAAACAACCACAAAGATTTTTGGGCATGGCTAGATTTTATCGCCAATTCTGCCCTAATTTCTCAGCAGTAGTAGTTCCCTTAACTGACTTATCCAGTCCGATGACAAAGTTTGTTTGGACTCCAGAATGTCAAGAATCATTTGAGAAGGTTAAAGCCATTTTAACTTCAAGACCAGTGCTTCAAGCTCCAGACTTCAATAAGAAATTTGTAATACAAGTTGATGCATCCGACTGTGGAATTGGAGCTGTTCTACTTCAAGAAGATGACAGCAGTTGAAAAATAACATCAGAAACTTTATTCTACCATAGAAAAAGAAATGTTAGCATTAATCACAGCATTGAAAAAGTTTGAAGTGTATGTGAACAGGCCCAAGAATGAAGAAATTTTAGTGTTGTCTGACCACAACCCTATCTCAGTCATCAATAAGATGAAAAACCAGAATCAGAGACTGACCAGATGGTCTTTGTGCCTGCAACCGTATCTTGTAAAAGTAAAACACATTTCAGGAAAAAATAATGTCATAGCAGATTATCCCGTTGTGAATTGTTGGATTCAAACCTGGGATAATTAACCTTCTGGGGGGAGGAATTTCATGATATTGCCTTGTAATATGCATATCTTTCAATGATTTTGATCTATTTACTATTCTAGTTATATATGAATGTCTGTGTAATGTCAGATCTCAAAAGAAATAATGCATTTTTAATAGTAGTATAGTACATCAGCAATGTGTGTGTATGGTAGCGACTGCTTTGTTTTGCTTTGACTGTCATCGCGAAAGATAGTGTGTTAACAGGTCGAGGTGGCATTAGGCTGCTCAGCTCTGAAAACCAACTTTGGTTCTTTGTCTTGTTTTAAAAACATGCCATTTATGATTAGCCAGATACAGTCTCTCTTCATCGTGTTAAGATTTCGTTAAAAGCTTTGTCCCATATGATTTTCTGGTAAAGACATGTACCTTTTTGAGAAATACGAACGAGTTATTGCACCAAAGTGCGTGGCAATTGCGTCATGTTAAAGATTGCATTGTTCTGATCACGAATTGTCCTACGTGCTAGTTTTGGCCCCAAAATGTTTGCTCAGGAAGTGACATTATCTTCCTTTTCTAGATTTTTCCCTTGTGTCTCGTTCTCAGAATGTAATGACGTCATTTGATTGTTTTGCTCCTAGTTAGAATCATAAAGTTTGCTCATTCTGATTTCAGAGACCTTGACCAAATGTAAAATTTTGTGTGGTCATTGAAATTAATTTTAGCTTTTGAGATCTGAATGTAGGGAATTGAATATTTGATAATGGCGCCTATCAAAAGTTTTTGTGAATCTCTGCATTTAGTTTTGCTGAAAGTAAAGAAACTTACTTATTATAATAGTGTGGTATAATAAGGTGTATTAAGTTATTTTTGCATTAGTGAAATTGTTATCGGTAAATATTTCGTGTATTTTTGTGTGTTCTTGTGTTTGCAATCTATGAATTTTTTCACATTTTATATAGTGGTGATTTGACATTTATTTACTTAGCAATTTAAGTATTTCTTAATAATTTAACATTACATACTTGATTTAATTTTCTTTAACTTTGATTTTCTTTTAAATCTGAAGTATTTCTGAATAGTTTAAATTTTGCTTGATTAAAATTTCTTGATAAATTAACCTTTGTAATTTACTTCAAGACCTAATTAAATTTTCTGTTGTTTTCAAGTAAAAGTAATTTTTTTCAGATTGGGATTCTAATTATAAATTTTGAAATAAAAAATAAATTTTGCATTTAATATGTTTGAAAACTGTTTCATTTATTGACCAACAGTGAGCAGGATTAATTTTATTGTAATGGAAAGTGATAAGATGTTTTCCTCCTTTAGTTTTGTGATTCAGACTAGGAAACAGTTAAAGTTGTTTGATGGAGTGATGCCCTTTTACTCTACAGTAATATATTTCTTGTTTTGATTGTTTTGATAAACTTACTAACTTCACATGATTAAAGTTTTTATCACTATTGCTTTTAGAGTACTAATTTTATTGTCATGAGAGTTCAGGTATCTGGCTGAAGTGAGGTAAAATTTTTATTCTATGATTATAGTGTAATAACCAGGTACCTGAACACATATGTATATATATATATATATATATATATATATATATATATATATATATATATATATATATATATATATACACATTTAAACAATTCATTACACCTCTAGAGTAACTGACACAACAGGAATGTGTTTTAAATGTACTACATTGACTAGAAATTAATCGAACCGACGTCTTTTCAAGTTGAACATGGGGTGACAGCGACTTTCACCCGTGTTCCAAACCAAAAGAGCCCTGGATCAAACCCTGGATCAGGGTAGGAGTAATTACCACACAAAAAATTCCTTTTGGATGTGACTTATTCCTAGTGTTCAATGAATTCTCTATTAATGGTCTATTAATCCATTTATACTATAGGTTTCATTGTTAGTAATAAAACTATTATATGAAAGTATATAAGTATATATATATATATATATATATATATATATATATATATATATATATATATATGTTTATATATATATATATGTTTATATATATATATATATATATATATATATATATATATATATATATATATATATATATATATATATATATATATATTTATATATATATATATATATATATATATATATATATATATATATATATATATATATATATATATATATATATATATATATATATATATATATATATATTATATATATATATATATATATATATATATATATATATATATATATATATATATTATATATATAAATATAAGCTATATTTTTTTCTACATCAGACATATATTCAGGTCAGTGATTCATAAAAAAACAGCCACTTCACTATATTTACTTCCAATGTTAGCTTGTTTGTGTCGAAATGACCGATATCTTTAATGTACAACCACTCAAAAATGTTTTGCAACATACTTCAAAACTTTTCGGACAACAGCTTATAATAGTGACTTCTGGCGCTATTTGGCAACTCAGTTGTAAGCGCATGAAACAACTGAACACTAGTGGAGAGTCTGAGAAATTACCCGCAGTTTCCCTTAAACAGGGCTATTGCAATACACTCCCTGAACACCTGAATTAGCCCTGGTCACCTACTACCAGCCCGAACTACATCCCCATAGCTTTTACCCACTAAGTGGGTAATGAACTGTCAGCGTTACCAACGCTTACAGGAAAATCTTGCCAAATGAGTTACCTGAAGTACCGTTGGCAACACTGCTGCAAGTCCCGGCCGAGTGAGGCCGAGATTCCCAATTGCTTTTCGTTCGCCATGCTGTGTGGGTGTGTCCCACATCAGGCGAACTTTTGGTCATTTAGCCCGACCCCCATTTAAGAATTTGGACATCAGATCACGATTTGGACTGTTTTCAACGCATTTTCTCCTGGATGGATACTATATGATAGGATTTGGAACTTCTCTCCCAAATTTGACTTTGGGTTTGGTACTTTGGACTCGTTTGGATATGTCAAACAAGAAGACATCGCCATCTGCTAGCGCCGATGCTTCCACTTTGTTTACATCTTCGACGACAGAGCCTCCTTCTGCTGGAGATGATGACGCTCATTGGCCCTACACGTCCTGCAAGTGTAGGATGAGTACCCTCAAACACGATCGACATTCTGTTTGTATTTTATGTAGGAGGATATGGTGTAGTATCAGTCAGATAGGCGGCGAGTCTTGGTCGGTAGATCAGATGGAAGAATTATTCAAAAAGTTAGAGGACAAGTTACTAGCTGAGTATGTCTAGTCTATTTTTTCTAGCTTTATTACTAAATTAACGGAAACTATAGATAAGGATAGTAGTAATAGTGCTGTAGATACTAATTGTTCTTTTTCAGCTCCCCTGCCTGTTCCAGAACCAGCCCTAACGGGTGCCGGGGGCCATGGAGAACCGCAAACCTCGGAGGTAGGATCAGCCGGCCGCCCTGGTGCAGAGCAGGCAGTGTTGGCAACAGATTTCCCCCTTCCCTCTAAAAGCGTAAGTTCTAAGGTGGATTTAGAATTAGGAATCACTCAGAAGGGTAGGAATTCTAATTTAGGAAGTATTCAGGAAAAGTAGTTGAACGTGGTCTTCTTTGGGTTCAGGTTTGGTTGGGGTCACTAATGTTTAGGTCTCTCATTTAGATCAATCGTTGGTTCTATTTCCTGCTTTGTGCTCTGTGCAACAAAGGTTTCCAGATCCGTGGAGGGTCGTTCAGATTTGGTTTCTGATGTATCTGGTTCTGAATTTTTGTTTTCCTTGAATACTCCTTCTTCGAAGGTTCCTTTTCCTTTGGGGGTTTTAAAATTTCTTTCGTCTTGTGATGGTGGTAATTCTGGCGATCGAGTTTTTCCAATATTCATGATCATGTCTTAAAGAATTTTCTGATTTGATAATGTCTATCAAGATTATCAGGGGCTGGGGGAACAGAACCAGTCTATTTTCTTTGAAATCTATGGCCTCGTCGGCTGCTACGGAATTTTCCCGTTTTTCCCCTTTTTCTTCTAAGCCTTCTTCCATTGCCCTTCTCAATCTTCTTTTCGGTCTGCTCTTTGGAGGGCTCTCGGGGTCTTTGTTGCGCATCCCGTTTTCTTGGCTTTTAACTCTGTATATTAGAGCTCAGCGGCCCCCTCTCTCGCTTCGGGTTTAAGGGAAGGGGTACTTTTTACGGATCCGTCGTCTTTATCACCTTTTGCAAATCTGGTAGTTTTTCAGGCATTCGGTCTAGTTGCTTCTCAGGTGTTTGCAGAGGCGTCAGCAACTCCTTATTTCATTCTTTATGGGTTCCTAACTGTAATGTATCCTCCACGATTCTTGCGGATGCTATGGCAGTCGGCGATTTGCCTGCACCAGCGTTCAGTGTATCAGCACCAATAGTTTCCTAACTGTAACGTGTCCTCCGCGATTCTTACGGATGCTACAGCAGTCGGCGATTCGCCTGTGCCAGCATTCAGTGTATCAGCGCCGATAGTTTCCGCAGCCTTTCCATTCTCCAGGATACTTGGTAACTACCTTCTTCTGTTACCTTCGGTTAGGTACCTCGTAACTTCCCCTTCAATACTCCTTTGAGTTCGGTCCGGTTGGGACCTTCTCCATCTGTCCAATGTCAGCGTTGAGTGCTCCGGTGGTTACTCTGAGTGTGGCTTCTTCCTTCTTCCCTCCTTCGGCTTCTTCTTTCTCACCTTTCTGGCAGGTTTTCTCTGTCCCTCCGTCTAAGCATCCATGTTGGTTCGGGGTTGATTCCGGGTCTTCAGTTCCGGATTCCCATTCTCATGCGGTTTTGATACATCCGGATTTGAGTGGTTCGGGTGTTGCGGCCTCTTCTCTCTCAGGAGTGGACGTGGTCCGCCCAGGTGTTGCGTCATCCCTGTTGGGTGGTGCGGGGTTTGCGCAACCTACTTTGGTACCTCCAGTATGTTCGCGATTGATACGTCAGTTGTCCATCTCACGCACCCAAGAGTAGCAAGTTCCGGGTTTTCGAGTTTGGCGTTTGCTAGGGATTGGCCTGCCTCTTTCCTGTTCCGGCTCGGTTGGACCAGTCCGACAATCCTCTGGCTCGGTCAGACCAGTCCGACAATCCTCCGGCTCGGTCGAACCAGTCCGACAAGGATTGTTCATTTGAAGAAGAGGATCCAGTACCGGATATTAGTTCTCCTTCAGCCAATGAGAATGAGTATAAGCGGATGGTAGACTTCATCCTCACTTATCCTCAGTCCAAGGTTCTGGAGGAGCTACACTACCAAAGCAACGATGTTCGAGTCGCTATATGTGACAGAACCGGTAGTTGCTCAAACAAGATGATTCTCCCTCCGGTCCGGTACTGCCTGATACCTCATCACTTCGGTGTCAATAAGGCTGGCATACCAGGTTAACATGTCGCCTGACTGTATAACGTTCTTTGGCAGAAGAGGAGGGGCTTCTTTTGAAGCTTCCACCTTACTATCCGGACAATCGGAGAGGGTTCTGTTGAGGGAGCCTTTTGCGCTCTGAAACAGTCTTTCAGGAAGGAGGATATCTCCTCCATGGTCTATTTCATGTAGCCGTCATCAGCAGTAGCGTCACAGCAAGCTATGATTAGTATGGCTGCTCTGGGTTCAAGGGATGTGGCCAGTATAACGAACTTGTTGCTTCTAACTCATGTCTCCAGTGTCTGCAATTATGCATCGTTGAAGGTACAAAATGTGGAAGTAGAGGGTTCCTGTCTAACAGGGAACAGCTGGTACCCAGTTGAAGAAGCCTTTTAGGGAGAATGTCCTCCTCTCTCTCTCTCTCTCTCTCTCTCTCTCTAATTCCAGGGTCTTGTGTCTCTGCATGCTTTCTCTTCAGGTATGTCTCAGGAACTGCTGGGACTTCCACATCGAGAATGCAGGTATAATCTGGAACGATTCTCGCTTGTCGGATTGTCTGTGACAGTCAGAAGAAGCGCGTCTGACATCCGGAAGGTCTATAGGTCTCCCCTCTTCCCGACGTTCATCTGTACTCAGATGCCTCATATCAAGGTTGGGGAGCAACCTTGGAGGAACCCAGGCTTCAGGCCTCTGGAGGGATCGGAAACAAGAGGAGTCATAACCTTCGGGAACCTCAGGGCTGTAAAGGAAGCCCTCAGGTGTTTCTCAGTCCTAGTGCACAACACAGTAGTGGGTCTGCTTTGCAACATCGTAACTGACGTGTCGTATCTGAGAACTCGGGGGAACAAGATCATTAGAACTTAGAGGTGTATACTTTCTGCCATTCGGTCTCATTCATCAGGTAATCAGGAATTGCGGTTGTGTCAAGACGTCTATGACTCTAGCTCCTTGCTGGCTCTAACGCCCTCGGTTCCGGAATTCCTAATGCTCCTTACGGAAGTTCCGATGTTCCTCCTCATGCGGAAGATCTTTTAGACAACCGCATTTTCACCATTATCATCCAGACTCTTGCGTGATGAACCTAGTTGCTGGCGACTGCTGAGCGAACAGCTAGACAGTCCAGACACTCTAAAGCTATGTTTAGACAGTGTTTCTTTCAGCTTGAGAAGTCAACCTGTAAGCTTTACCAGGTCAACTTGACATGGGGAAGTCTGTGTCGTAAGGAAGGTCATTCCATCTTTAGGCCTACCATAACTGAAATAGCTGGTTTTCTTTTATTCCTTCGGAAAGTCAAGATTATTCCATTTTCAGCTATTGCTGGCTACCACTCTGCACTTTGCAGTACATTTTTCTATCTTCTCGAAAATTTCTAGTAGTAAGATCTTCTTTGACTTGTTACGTTCCCTCGGGCTCCCTCGTGAGATTTGTCGGAAGTTCTAATGTTAAGATAATTGGTTAGGTGTTTTATTTCTTTCTTTCGGCTTTAACTGCAGATAAAAAAATGGGCGAGCTTCGGGAAGTTTCCTAGGCTGGTTTCCTAGGCGGGAAATAATAAATATTTCTCTTCTTCCGGAAGTCGTGGCCAAGGCTAAAACTCTGCTTCGTTCGTTTAAGGTTCTTTATCTGCAAGTGTTCGGTTCCGGCATCAGCGGGGATGTCTTTATGTCCGATGCGAATATTTATCAAAGGTTGATAAACTCCGTCCGCTTCTGTGCACACTTCTTGTCTCACTGCGGAATCCTTCCCGTCCGCTGTCAAGGATGCGATTAGTTACTTTCGGAGAAAGGGTTCCTGGTTCCTGGTTCATAAGCGCTCACTACATGAACACAGTTGCGGGCACACTTCACGATTCTCGTGTGGTGTGAGGTTTATGCCCTTGAACACAATTTAATTTGATGTGACATTATATTTGGTATTTAACAGTTTTTTTTTCATTACCGCACAGTATTCGGAGTATGTCCAATTCATCTTCCTTTCTAAGGAATGGTTCAGAGTCTTCTATCCTGGAGGTAGTTTACTTGCGAGTCCGTCTTTGTTTTCTTCCCTTACTTAAGAGACGTTCAATTCGCCCTACCGCGTATAGTGGCGAATTCTCCTATCTAGGGTGCGTTCAATTAGCTGAGGTGGTATTCTCTTAGTGCGAAGACTCGGAAGGTTATTCACTTAGTCCATGTTTAACGACGAAGTCTATTATCTAGGGTGTGCTCATTTAGCTAAGGTAGTATTCATGTAGTGCAGTGATTATTAGGCTAACCAGATAGAGAAATTCCTTCTAGGCTTTAGAATCTTAAGCAACAGTGATAGTATAATTACATGAACTTAAGTTTAGTACATCTTAAGTATCCTAGTCTTTGATAGTTTCCCTACGAGAGTCCAAAGAGGTGCTCTCGTACGCTAGCCTAGGTTATTTCGTCGGCGCTGGGATACTTCTGCTCTCGTCGGCCTTTGCCGCAACCTGCAGGGAGGATGGTCATCGGCTCGGCACACTGCCTCATTCGCTCCTTAATGGGTAGGCTCTGAATAGTCACTTGGGAGATGCATCGTTCTCCTTTTTACATGAAAGTTATTCTCTTAGTCCGTGTGTAGCCGCTAACCCTTCTATCGTGGGTGCTTTTATTTAGCTAACGGGGTACTCTCATAGTGCGGAGGTTCTTAGAGGCGGCCTCTTGGAAGTCGGTGTCGGTTTTCACAACTTTCTACCTAAAAGACGTTCAGTTTTCTTCAAAGAAGAATTTCTTGCTTGGTCCCTTTGCGACGACCAACTCGATTTTATAATTACATAGTAATGTTAAGGGTGGGGGGAACTCTAGGTAATGAATGTAGTCTGAGGAAATTTGGAAATTTGGATTCTCTGTTAGTCGGGGTTCATAGTGAGAATATTAAGTTTGACGTTAGTACTGTGAAGATAGGCAGATCCAGTGGACAGGTTTGGTTTCTTCAACCTCTTCTGCGCAGACATTGGCGGCAATGGACGGTGAAGAACTCGAAGACCCTGCACACTCAACTTCTCCATACATGAGAGGCTACAATAGCCACATGGGAGGTTCTTCGTACCCCTCCATACATGAGAGTGCTTTGATTAGCCACATGGGAGGTTCATCATACCCCTCCATACATGAGAGTGCTTTGATTAGCCACATGGGAGGTTCATCATTCTCCACTAATCATGGGAGGCTGTGATTAGCCACATGGTAGGTTGGTTTTTATTTTTTTGCTACTCTCTATCCATGAGGAGGTTTGAATACCACATGAGAGGTAGCTCGACTCAGACCCTCCATAAATGAGAGTGCTTTGATTAGCCACATGGGAGGTTCATCATTCTCCACTAATCATGGGAGGCTGTGATTAGCCACATGGTAGGTTGGTTTTTATTTTACTACTCTATCCATGAGGAGGTTTGAATACCACATGAGAGGTAGCTCGACTCAGACAGTACCTAGACATGAGACTGACGTCTGGGGTACTCTCTCTCAGACATTCTCACCTGACGAGTGGGATAACCAGGTGAGGATACATTCATTTATACAGAGTAGGTGAATAATGAGTTACCTGCTTTCCCTGTTGGCACGTCGGGCTGAATTAGATTGATCTCACCTCCACTAAATTTTGTTAATCGGGCTAATTCAGGTGTTCAGGGAGTGTATTGCAATATGAAGTTTTCATAATAAAACTAATATTGTAATACTTACCTGAACACCTGAATGATTCCCACCCTCTTCCCCACTTCAATTTGAATAGTGGATAACGCAATTGGGGATCTCGGCCTCACTCGGCCGGGACTTGCAGCAGTGTTGCCAACGGTACTTCAGGTAACTCATTTGACAAGATTTTCCTGTAAGCGTTGGTAACGCTGACAATTTATTACCCACTTAGTGGGTAAAAGCTATGGGGATGTAGTTCGGGCTGGTAGTAGGTGACCAGGGCTAATTCAGGTGTTCAGGTAAATAGGCTATTACTGTTGTCATACTTTACCTAATTAAAGGATGTTACTATAATACTTCAGAGTTCATCGCTGTTCTTATGTTTTAATATTTTCACCTCCAACTGCTATCACTATCGTTGTTTTATCTCCTTCATATGTGTGAACTTTGTAGACATAGGCCTACGACTGTTATAAGTTGAACTATTAGTCTTATTAACATCAACAAATACGACTTTTGTAAAGATTTGCTTGCACATTATTATTAATCAGATTTTTGAATGACTAATCCTATGTATATTGTGAGCTAGTGAAACTTAATATAAAATATACTGAACTAGACTAACAGATTCCATGCCTATTTTTGTAATACGTAGAATATAATCGCACACACACACACACATTCCATATATATATATATATATATATATATATATATATATATATATATATATATATATATATATATATACATACATATATATATGCATATATATATATATATATATATATATATATATATATATATATATATATATATATATATATATATATATATATATATATATATATATATATATATATATATATATATATATATATATATATATATATATATATATATATATATATATATATATATATATATATATATATATATATATATATATATATATATATATATATATATATATATATATATATATATATATATATATATATATATATATATATATATATATAACCCGTAGCTGAACCCAGGTCTCTCAGGTGGAAAGCAAGGGCATTACCATATATCCGACGTGAGTCATTTCTGTTCCACACGTGATTGTGTGTTGATGATTTCTCAGTTCACTCCAGAAGGATAATTCCCCAATGAAATGTTGTCTATTGGGTCATTTCGGGAAGTTGGGGAAAACTCGCTGGTATGCAAAGCAGTTAGCTTGCCCAGGTAATTCCTGGGTGCAGTTGCTCTCATTCCAACTTCTTTAGACTTGTTGGGTAACGCCCTTGCTTTCCACCTGAGAGACCTGGGTTCGATCCTGACGTAGTCAGAAATTTATTTTGTTCCACACGTGATTGTGTGTTGATGATTTCCTATATATATATATATATATATATATATATATATATATATATATATATATATATACTATATATATATATATACATACATACATACATATATGTATGTAATGCCAGTTATCATGTGTAATTTCTCATTTCTTTCATTGCATTTTGATGCCTCTTATGAGGTTAACTGAATATATAACGCCTATTTTTGTATTTCTTATTATCTAAAGAATTAAAATTAGCAAGAAGTTCAACATTAATTTAGTTAATGCTAAATGCTAGCAGTGAAGAAGACTACCATACTCATCAGTGGAGAATGTCTCCTCCTCATCGCAAAAGATGACTCTTACAGAAATCATCGGCCACTGGATTATATTAAAACACAAACCCTAGCCTCTATTCTTTGTGTTTCGCTTATATGAAGTGTTTCTTGGCAGGAGTATGATGAAATAATATCTTAGTCTCATGTAGCCTGTTATGGATGGTTTGAGCAGCAACTTGAAGGGAAAGCGTAATGTTCTCAGGGGAGTTAGGCGGAGCTCCTTCAGTGATCATCCGATGATGATCTTTAACAGTAGTGCAACAATGGGGTCGTCCTTCAATTTTTACAATGAATTTATCATATTTCCTCGTTCTCTCTGTTGCTGTATCCCTCTAAACATGGTTGTTTTAATTGCGCTAAGCTGCCAAGCAATATCTACAATAGAGACATTAGTCTTATGCAAGCTAATGAGTGTGGTGCAGCTGAGTCTGTTGCCCATCTTATCGGTGCAAGTAACGAGACAGTTTAGTTTAACTTTCCTGTAAGAATGTGGAGTCACACGATAACATACGACGTTATGAAATTTTTTCTTTTTTGTTTTTGACAACGTTCATGGTTGATTTCTTTCTTTCTTTATTTATATATAATTTCATTGATGATTATTCAATATTATTTTATTAGTCAATAAGCTTTTATCTGGATTCGAAATATAGTTTCTTCTTTGACTCTTCTGCCCAATCATCTGAAGTGAAATTTTTCAAAATGTTTCGTCATTTTTCGTAATATGAATTTTTCACTCACCATTCTTTTTTTATATTGTTAACCATATGATTAATAACCAAAGTCGAATAAGAAAATTACATTTCCTTGTAAATATCAAAAGAACAAATTACTGTTAGGTGAACGAAAACTTCTGGAACATGTTGCAAAACATTTTTGAGTGACTGTACCTTAATTAAAACATTATATTCAGCTAGTTACGGCCACGTAAAAGTATTATGATATCTTTATATCTCCTTCTCTTTTACAACAGAGAGAGAGAGAGAGAGAGAGAGAGAGAGAGAGAGAGAGAGAGAGAGAGAGAGAGAGAGAGGGGAGGGGAGGGGGTGGATGGGTCGGTCAGTCAGAGAGAGAGAGAGAGAGAGAGAGAGAGAGAGAGAGAGAGAGAGAAGAGAGATAAACTTCCTTCAATATATTTCGATAACGCTTCACTTACTTTTTCTCTAATTGTGCTCCTGACAATAGCATGGTTTGTTTTCTTCACTCAAACTGTTTTCTTTCGGCAACACAAAGGACAAAGGTCATACGAGATCCCCTCTCTTCGCCTGGGCTTAAATGCCAGGAGGTTAGAGGCGTCATTGAACTCGCTTTGGGGAAGACTCCCTGTCCAGTCTTAAATTTCCTCTTGATAATTCGCCATTCCAGGGATAATTATTTGATAAAAGGAATCTTGTAATATGTATCACCAAGAGTCTACATTTGGTACTGAGGTGTCCTACGATTTCTAAAGAAAATGAGTGAGTGGGATGTATGCCTGATTCATCTCATCGATGTGCTTATTTATTTATCCCTTTATTTACCTAGTCAAAAAAAAAAAAAAAAAAGTGACTACAGGTTTATTCCGGAGGAGATTAAAATCTGCTAAGAAATTATGAACACTCCCTCGTTTAATAGAGTTGTGAGCAAAGGCTATGAAGTACAATAAGACAGGCCTTGCAACTGAGGACTGTATCAGGAAGCATGAGTACATAAGATAAACCGCTTTCTGCCTGCAAACTTTACAGCAGAGAACGTATCGCTTTTAACCTTTCCCTGACAGAAACATTCGCTAAGGAGGAACGCTTGTTTACATTCAGGATATCAGATTTTTACCCCTGAAAAACAAAGTACTTCCGCATTAATATTTCATGATTCATCCATATTGTGATTTGTACTCAAAGAATGTAAGTGGTTTATTATACAACCCTACTTTTGTAAAGTTTTTTCCTTTATTCCTAAACTAAATAAAGAAGATAAACGCAGTCTTTCAGCAATTCCTCTTGAAAACAACTTATAACCTTATCGGCGAAAAATGCACAGCAGTATTTTTGGTCCGACGAATCGATAATTATTGCATAAATACTTGTGCGAAGGCTGATAGGAGGGGAAAGCACAGACAGTGAAGAAAGAGAAGAAAAGCTTGTGTCATAACTCCGAAGGAAGGGATATACCCCAGTCTTACAATAAGAAAGGAAAGTGTTACCAAAAAGAGTCTCCGAGGATTATTTAGATTCACATAGTAGATGAGGAATTAGTGACCTTGTGTATATTATAGCATGTTCATTTAGAAAAAGATGGACATGTTTCTTATTAATTCCACAGATCATCGGTCGAAATACTGTACGAAGAAGAGGGTTCAACGGAAGAGGTGACAAATAATAATAATAATAATAATAATAATAATAATAATAATAATAATAATAATAATAATAATAATACAGGTTTTGTTAAACAAAATGGCAGTTTCAACAGCATTTATTTTATATAGTAAACGCTCAATTCATCTTATCAATTGCTTTTCTTGCTCTGGAATGGTTGCAAGGAATTGACCAATATTCATTTCTGGTGGTTTAGTGATGTGTAGGAGGTAGCTCTCGTGGGGTGTCGACTAGTTTCGCCCTTCTCGTTAGGACATCATTCAGTACAGGATCGCAGGATGCAATGGCTGTAATGCAATGCAATGAGGGGGGGATAGGATAGAGTGAGGGTTCGATTACAAATCGATTTAAACCCCTAAGGGTCCCTCGGAAGGAAGATAAGGTTTGGAAGGGGGAAGAAGGGGGGTGAAATGAAGGTATAAGGAGAAGGATAAAAGAATGGGACAGACCCATTTGTTGTTGTGTGTGTAATGTGATGTTTTTAGTTCTTTATTTTAATGTTGATGTCGGTTAGACCTGTTGAGTGACATGAAATAATTGAAAACTGTTAGGAGGCTTGAGAAGGTTTTACTAGTTTTAAGGTTCCAGTATTGGATCGTCCTCCCTCTCTCCCTCCCTGCAGGGGGGGAGGGGGGACTCAGACCACGGTGCTATACAGAAGTTAGGAATGTGCTTGGGTTAGTATGTTAGTTTATTTTCGGGCTCTCTTCCCGTAATGCATGGATTTTTCATCTGTTATCCGTGTCTGTTGGTTTGTGGAGTTAGTCGCTTCATTTTCATTGGCTATCCGGCCGTGACGTCATCGGAAAGGCGGCTCCAGATTGGCTGTCTTCTCCTCGATCTGAGCCTACTGCTGATCAGCGATGGTGCAATTTCTCGAGGAAGGCGGGTTAACTGATTGTTCTCAAGGTGAAGGGCAGTGCCTCAGCCTTCCTCAGGTGTTGGAAGGGCGTCCTCGGGGCGAGGGTTAAAGTCGTCCTCGACGTTGGGGAGTCTTTGAGTTGTAGGTGGGTGCAAGGGACGATCTTGCAGGTCATCCTCGGGGTGAGATCTCACCAGGCGATCACCCTCGGTGGTCTGGAGGTCGTCCTCAAGGGGCGTAGGTTGGGGTGTGGGTCTTGCCTGGTTGTCCTCAGCATTCCTGACGGCTGTAGGTAGAAGGAAGGCCTCCTGAGTCACATTAAGGATCGGTTTTTCATTCCTTATGTGGAGCGCCTCCAGGATACGAAGACGACGAAGGCTGGGGGCACTGTCAATAATTTCGAAATGTCTGACAATGCCACTGCGGCGGATCCTCTGGTTGTGGGCAGTCTTACAGTTATTAAAGATGGTTCCCTCCTGGGCGTGGCAGGAGATCTGTTTGGAGAGGAGCATGGATGTCATGCCGATGTAAGTTCCGGGGCATCCTCAGAAAGGGCACGTGTATTGGTATATGACATTCGTCCTCTTCATGGGATCTTGGGGAGGGACAGGGTTGTTCTTCATCACTAGACTACATGTCTTCTTGCTCCTGTAGAAGATAACCTTGCGAACGACAGATGCCCTCCAACCATTACTTCTGGCCGAATCCCTAACAAATAGGGGGACCTACAGGAACGACATTGTGAACATCCGCCTACGGGAAGCAGCAAAAAGTCTATGGGAACGTGCCAACATTACTGTCTGTTGTGCCGATAAAACTGCTGCCCTGGTCCTCATTAACACCTCTGAGTACCACCAGAAACTGAATGAAATCCTGGCTGATGCGACAAAGTTTCGATGTATCACAAAGAACCCTGTAGATGAAATCAAATGAGAAGCTAATAGAATCATCGAAACCATCAATGCCGCCACCAATGCAACCCACCTTAACCCCATTACAGGCAATTTTAATCTTGGCTATATTTGGGGTAATATAAAGACTCATAAACACAATAACCCCCTTAGACCAATCACCAGTCAAATTCCCGCCCCTACTTACCACCTTGTAAAGAAACTCAATACCCTCCTAACCTCTCATATTCCTTCTACCTATAGTTTGAAGTTATCTGCAGAGTTCCTTGATGCCATTAGAGTTGCACCCGCCGGGGGATGCATTGCATCAATGGACGATGAATCCCTTTTCACCAACGTCCCAGTGGACGAAACCATCGAGATGATCGCTGATCGCGTCTACAGGGACCCATCGACTAGACCCCAGTCCATCCCCGCACATGCCCTTCGATCCTTACTTGAACTATGTACTAAGAAGGCACCCTTCATCAACCACCATGGAGATTATGTACCTCCAGGTAGATGGGGTTGTAATGGGATCCCCATTGAAGTCCTGTTTGCAAACTTTTACATGGGCATGGTGGAAGAAAGGGTTTTTGCAGAGATCACAAAGCCATCCATGTATGTCCGGTATATTGATGACACATTTATACGTGCTGGTTCCAGCAAAGAGATTAATGAACTGCGTGCAGCCTTCCACTGACACAACAGTCTCCACTTTACCATTGAACACAGCGAGGACGGCCGCCTACCCTCCCTGGATGTCCTTGTTGAGCTGAAGGAGGACTCGTTCTCTACCACGGTGTATACCAAACCTACGAACCTTGGTATGTGCCTGAACAGTGACAGCGAGTGCCCCGAGAGATACAAGAACTCCACCATCACCGCCTACGCCAGGAGGGCCCTTACCCACTCTGCCGCAGTGACATTGTCGGACATTTTGAAATTATTGACAGCGCCACCGACCTTCGCTGTCTTCACATCCTGGAGGCGCTCCACATTAGGGAAGGAAAAACCGAGCCTTAATGTGACTCAGGAGACCTACCTTCTCTCTACCGCTGTCAAGAAAGCCGAGGACAACCAGGCAAGACCCACATCCCAACCTACTCCACTTGAGGACGACCTCCAGACCACCGAGGGTGATCGCCTAGTGAGATCTCACCCTGAGGACGACCTGCAAGATCGCCCCTTGCACCCACCTACAACTCAAAAACGACTTTAACCCTCGCCCCGAGGACGCCCCTCCAACACCTGAGGAAGGCTGAGGCGCTGCCCTTCACCTTGAGAACGATTGATTAACCTGCTTTCCTCGAGAAATTGCACCATCACCGATCAGCAGTAGGCTCAGATTGAGGTGAAGACAGCCAGTGAAAATGAAGCGACTAACTCCACAAACCAACAGACATGGATAAAAGATGAAAATCCACACATTACAGCCATTGCATCCTGTGATCTTGTCCTA
>NC_089762.1:10651988-10716988 GCF_040412425.1 Macrobrachium rosenbergii | reverse complement strand
ACGTAAGTCAGGCCAGTAAGGGCGTCACGGGTCCATTCCATTGTATCCTGAATGGCCCCATAGTAAGCACGGCAGATGCTTGTAGCATTAAATTCAGCGGCAAAAAAAAAAAAAAAAAAAAAGATAGAATCAGAGTAAATTTGTTTTCCATATCTATAACGTAAAATAACTTGCATTGGTAGTATATTAAGTTAAAACTTGTATTCCCACATTAGCTTCATTTGTTTTGTAAGAGGAATTCGAATGTTTTGTGCTTTTTTATTGTGAATAAACACAGCAGAGTCGGGAGGTTGTGTATTCCTCCGCCAGTTGGTCTCCCGCATTTTGTGTTTGAATCAACAGCTGTGTGATCACGGGACCCGTCCAACATTTTGGGGAACGGGTTGCCTGCACGCCAGTAGCCGCCATCTTAAACCCTTGTTATTGTTTGCTATTGTTTACCTGTGTGATGCCACAAGTCACTGTAGCAACGGCCTCATATGCTCCACTTAGAGAAGTACTTTGTCTTGCACATTACCATACTCGCAAAATCTTAGAAAAAAAATATATACTTCAATATTATAGGGAAACTAAGTGTGGAATTCAATACAGCAGATAAAAGAAAGTAATAATTTAGTCAGGAATAACTTATTTAGGAAGTATAACAAAAAGGTTCCTACACAAAATATACTTACACAGGAAATTATTATATAAAAAGAAAAAAAGAACTTCATCATTTAACCATTCTTATCAGTATAAAACGCAAGACTCAATGGTAACAGGGCAAGTTAAGATTTCTAAGACAATCCATTACTAACATAGCCCTAGTAAAGACATATTTCAAAAGAAGAAACCTGCTAGTGTGCATTTACAATAATTTTACTTATTTACTCAAGCAGTGCAAACTTTGCTGGCTGAATACTTTTCTTTCCTCTCTTTACTCAGGCAGTGCGAACCTCTCTGGCTGAATACTTTTCTTTCCTCTCTCTCTCTCTCTTTAACTTCTTTATCCATTCACGTAAGCATTCAACTTAACTCCGAAGTGCACGTGCACTGTCTTCATTGAAAGAATGGGCCAACATAGGAATGATTGATTAAAATATAACAAACAAAAAGAAACACCTCAGTCCCACAGATAGATGAGGACAAGGTAAGATTAATCACAGTTATAGAAAACTGTCGGTCACGAGTGGGGTCTTTTATCCAGACCTGAGCATAAAAATTAGCTTCCTCCCTCCACATGAAAAGGAAGTAGCACAGCTGGTACTAGGAACTAGTCATCCACGAGGGCCCAAAAGCAACCAAAGTTGATTTTCCTTTTCCACAGTGCCTCTACTCTCAGGCATTTTCACAAACTGAATAACTTACCTATCTCTTTCTTTTACCTTCCCTTTTTCTCCTACTTATTAGTTACACTCTACTTGGGCAGAGTGCATTTTTCTCTTAGTACAATTAGTTGGACTCAGGTCAAATGTTGATTCCTAGGAATGCACTGGCACCATAGTGTCACTAAAGAAAAAAAAAGTCCTTTTGTGACTGCATAAGCTACACCTGTACATAGAGATACAGAGTGCCATCAGTGGGACCTTTGCAAGGCACACTCAGCCACAGTGCCACCTTATTGAAAAGGTGCCACACCACTGAAGTGTCATCCAAATCCAAGGGACACTTCCTCACTGCCCAGGAACGTCCAGTCAACCCAAATAGACGCCCTTATCTACCATAACCATGGCAGCAGACAATTACAGAGCCTTCATGGATCTGGGGAAGGTGGCAGGTCTCACAGAACCAGAACTCACTAAGTGGGTCAAAGAACAGCTGGATGACTTGACCAAGCAAGAAAAGGAAGAAAGACTGGAATGGTGGAATTATGAAGCCTAACAGAGGAGGTATGAAGAAAAACAGAGGAGGTATGAAGAAAAACAGAGGTGGCTGGAAGATGCAAGAGAAGAATGGAGAAGACAGGATGAATTAGCCTCAAGCTCAAGGAAAGCAAGCTGACTCTCAAAGAAAAGGAGCTTGAATTGGAGAAGGCTTGAAAGGAAAATGCTGAAGCTATGGCCATCCAACAAGTCTCCAACCCCACACTTGCTGCACCCAAAGCTCTGATCTCAAACATTAATTCCCTCATCCTCAAGTGGACTGAGGAAGAGCCAGAAACATGGTTGGAGGAAATAGAGGCATCTTTGAAAACTACAGCACCACCGAGACAGGGAGGGCCTTAGTGCTTGCCAAGCACATAGAAGGAAAAGCTAAGGCAGCCCTCCACTCACTGGAGAAGAGTCAGAGAGGCGACATGGTCGAAGTTCATAGGGTCATAACGAAGGCCTACGAAATGACCCCGGAGGAATGGAGGCAGCGGTTCCGAGGTCTTGCCAAGGAAGTCGGTTGGTCCTGTACTGAATGGGCCTGTCACAAGACCCAGTCTGGTACCCGCTGCTTTGACATATTGCCATGCACCTACATTCAAGGACCTTTTCAGTTGGACAATGCTGGAGGATCTATTCCAGTGCGTGCCTGGGCCCCTTGCTGTGTATCTCTATGATGAGCAGCCCACCACCCTGATGGAAGCCTGCTGTATGGCTGATTCATGGGAAACCTACAACCAGTCCCACAGCACATCTCAATGGTGCATATGCCACCCGGGTACCTCTCAGGCTCGACTTGCCCAAAGAACGGACTGCCTAGCAAGCCTACATGCACCCACTGTAAGAAGTTGGGGCACACTGAAGCTGGTTGCCGATACAAGTTGGGCAATAATAAGCAGCCTCCTATTAACAACCAGAACTCCTCCAGCGTCAGTGACCCTGGTAGTTGTGACACCAGATAACCCACAATTAATCAATCAATCCTCTCCCTCTACATCCACTCAACCCTCTCCCCCAACAGTCACTGCAGGTCACTGAGTCCCTACAAAGGGCCCATGCTGATCCTGTGGTGCTGCCAGCCACTATAGTGCTGGACATCTGGCCTGTCCAAATCATGTCCCAGCCACAAAGTTCGTCAGCCTAATTAGCACCTCATTCTTTGCGGCCGGGCCGCAGAAGATACTTCACCCCGAGAGGCTGGATACCCAGTTCATCTCGGTGGCACCCCTTAAGGGCTCTAGCCCGCACGTGGCTCTTCTGGTCACGGTAGGCACTCCAGCAGCCATTAGCCTAATTTCCAGGGCCCAAGTGCCAGCCAGTGCCATGGTCAAGCTCCAGGTCACGACACCTTAGGGCACGCTACCTCCCGCCTTGGTGTGGTGGTTGGAATTTGGCCCAGAGTGGATTTCCTGTTGGGTGGGGATCTCCCCTGGGGAATACCTTCCTCAATGCCACTTCGCAGCCACGCTACCTCCTCCACGGAGGCCCAGACTGTAGGAGCACCATATCAAGGCACAGCCACTTTGACTAGCATGCCACCCCAAGAAGAAGAACCACTTTCCACCCACTGAAGTGGTCAGTGGAAGGGGCACACACAAAACAGTTCTCGACCTAGTCATCTCTCCATGAAAGGACGGCCAGCAAAAAGGTCCTCCCTCTCCCCGAAGGGACAATCAAGAGAAGCAGTACCACTGTAGAACATGCAAGAGGACAGGCCACTCCACTAATTGGGAGGGCTGCCCAAATAAGCAACGCCCAGCGGACACTCCCGATCAAGACTCTCCAAGAGGCTCTGACCTCCAGCTGGGGCATGAATCTCTGTCTCAGTCCAACTCATGACATCCACAAGGTATTACACCTCTGGACCCCTCGTCAGGCATGCCTGACCCTAAATCACTGCCAGTGCCACTTGCGAGCGCTGAGCAGTGCCATGCTCAGTTAGTCTCGGACACTGAGCCACCACTCGACAAGGACCCTGTGCCAGATCCAGATCATGAGGCAGATTCTCCTCTGGGAGATCCAGGATCCTGTCACAGCACTAATCCTGGCAACCTGTGAGCTGACACCTCTTCCTCACCAAATCCGTCCCCAGAAGATGAACCCCTGATGGATCAACCTGCTACACCTTCTCTGGGAGACCAGGAACTGGCCTCACTGGACGCAGAGGTCGAGATCGCTCTTGCTCCGGTTGTTGCAGCAGCCAGAGAAGGGAGCCCTCCTGTAGCTTCTGAGGTTACCCCTGACTTCACACCTGCTAATCCTTCTGGCCTTTCCCCAGAGTCAGTGCCCTCATCACCTCCTAAGACTGACATCAATAGGCCTTGGAGGAACCTGAAGAAGAAGAAGGGGAGGAAGAGAACCAAGTAGTTGTCAGAGCCATGAGTTCATCCTGGCACTCGTGCCCTCTTGGCACAGTGCCTTTCCATCTCAAAGTGATCCTGGTTCCAGGGCAGAGGAGGTAGCCAGCGTGATCTCTATCTTACTAACAGCCTAGACCAGATTGAGTACATCATAGCAGTAACCTTGTCACTTACACCTTACAATGAGCAGCAGTAACCACTTAAGTATATTGTAATTGCGAAGCCAGTCATCCTAACTATTGTGAATAGAGCCACTGAGCTCATGACACGCATGGCATAATACCTCAGCTGAGGCAAGCATTTATCATATGAGGCAAACCTCATGTACAGAATGCAGGTCATATTTTTGTTTACTGTGATTGCAAATTCTAGTGCAAGACATTGTATACTTGTAAGATTGTAACTTAGCTAGTTCACTGGCCTTTATTTTGGTGCTAAGGCAGTGTTCTAATAGGTTATATCATAGGAGATACCATTGAATGTACCATTTGGCTAGGACTGAATATTACAATCATCAGAAGTAGCACATAAATAACTGTCAGCACCTTTAAGTAGTGTTAGAAATCTGTAGAAGTAAGTGTATAAAGCTCATATCCCTTTCTAGAGTCAAGTAGATCCTTAGCTAGTTGGGTTGCAAGGGACAAATCTGTTCAGGGGAAAAGAGTAAATAATCAAGGCGAACAGCTTACTTAGTACAGACCTTCATGCCCAAAAGGGAGTGAAGGCGTTTTTACAATTATTATACTGTTCGACCTCTCTTCTTTAATCTAGTAGAATATAACAAAAAAATGAGAAAAAACAAAGAAAGGGAAGCACCAAAAAGCTTCTTTTGAATGTACAACAGTGAGGAGGGAAGCTGAGAGTTGGTTGCTGTGTTAAAAAAAAAATGCCAATAGTTTTGTTATCTTCAGGCTGCCCATAGGCTACAAAGGGGGAGTTGTTTACAAGCAACTGCTCATGCACTCGACCCAGGTCAGTGGTCACGAGCAGTGAGAGCACAAGTAGTCTCTCTCTCTCTCTCTCTCTCTCTCTCAGCCTTCCCCTTGTCTTTCTAACTTTTGTGGAACCGACAAGGATTGATTCAAGAGACCCCAGGAGTCAGATGCAAGTGAGCATAATTGAGCTACCATAAGGTAAGTCTGAAGATGACAATTACTCACAGTTCTCCCTTTAGATCTTCATCTTAATTTCTGCTTCACGTTTCTCTCTTATCAGTCATTGACTAAGGAAATCCTAGTGAAACCGTATCCGATTTATGAAGCCGATTTTATGAAGTGCAATTAGTGTTGCCTAGTGAGATTGCATAAAGTATCCTCATGGTGTTAACATAATGCATAATATTATCAATTGAAGATACACCCCTTGCAATAATTAAGGATAAGCGAGAGGGTCTGAAATCCAAGTGTTATCTGGATATGTCTCTGTAAGAATTGGGCACGCCTTGGAACCTGGTCATACCCTTGTTTGGAGAGGAAATAGCCATAATATCCTAGAGAACTGATTATAAGAGCATCACGTGAGTTTCTCAGCTGTTGCGTCATACCCTAACGTAGGGGTAATATTGAGTGTCCAAAGGGGGACGAAGTTGGAGCTCTTATTGGCTCCCATATATTTTCTCAATTTCATTCATTTTTTTGTTGGACTAGATGGTTGATCAGTGTGGTTTATTTAATTCATTTGTTTCAGAATAAATAAAAATATTCAGTAACCTAGTTTCAACTGGCGATCAAATCTAATTAAGTTAATTATCTGTCTTTTGGTGTAACTTATAGCCTTAAATGATGGGATTTTTGGGTCTTAGGTAGAGCAAGGCTATATAAATCACAGTAATTAATAATTAAACTCATCTGCCGAAGGACCCACGTATACATATATATATATATATATATATATATATATATATATATATATATATATATATATATATATATATATATATATATATATATATATATATATATTGTAATCAACCCTAAGAGATAGTGATGAGTTCAGAGATTCTTCAATCTACCTTGAAGCCCTTACCACTATGATAAGGAGTAGGACCTGAACCAGAACAAAAACAATTTGTAGTACTTTCGTAAAGAGAAGGTTACAGAGACACTAAACGAACACTTAACTATTTGTTACAACTAATATCTTAAAATTACAAAAGAAATCCATTGAAAACTGCACTTTAGGGGAAGAAAAATAAACTCATAATTACAATTCCAAAAACACATTCGCTGAGCTAACCAGCACACTGAAGTAATTAGTTGGAGACAGAAACCACATACGTACGGGTCAGTGTGATAGTAAGAGACAAAGTAAGAAATTAACCTTAAACCTAATTAATTCACAAACTTCAAAATCGAATAAACACATTTGCAATTATAAAAAAAAAAACAATTACCTCTGACATTAATCAATCGTAGTCCCACTAATCCTATGGCTGTTATAAAGTCGTCCCTTAACACCATGCAGTGAAGTGTCGTCTCTTATGATAAATTTAATCAAAGTGCCACAAAGTAGGAGGCACTCAACACAGGTCATCTCTATGGGTAAGAAGGGTTATAACATTCACACTGGGTCTGGGATCTTACCCTTTTCTCTGCCCCCTTAATGACTCCAGAGGTTCAGGAAGCTGAGGTCAAGGGCAATGACGGGCGAGTTTCGCCTCCAAATGTACGTATTGCAAGGAAGGGCGTCACACGGCCCCTTACACAAACTGAAGAGACACCAGCACCAATACTGTTCATAAGGAGCAGCAAGGAACAACACTTCCAAGAGGCCACCAGCAGCAAAACGTCGAGGGCGTCTTCAGAATATTTCAGTAGACTACCAAAAGCCATCAGAGAATATGGGAGCTGAAAACCTCTCTAAAGGGAGCCGTTAACTGAGGTCTGATCACTCAAAGGTCCCGCATCACTAGCGGAGGTGAAAAAAAACGGGCGAAGAACAGCTGAAGCCCTGTCAAACATGAAAAGATAAAGACACTTACATGGGTGACGCATCTATTAAACTACAACTACCCTTGGAGGGGAGGAAAAGACCCTTCAAGATACATACATAAACAAAACTGAAAAAACTAACAAAAACTTATTCTAATAGGCCAAAAAAGCAAAAGCACCAAAAAATACAAAATTAATCAAATACATTAACTTCATTATAATATATGTATATGTTAACTGCCCGGGTTTGAGGGCCGTCTTCTTATTGATGTATCTGTTTTAAGAACAGAATTTATCATCTCACCTTTCTTGAGATGTTACTGGTAGTCGTGGCTCTTCCCTTGTGTCAGTAGATCCCTTCCCCTTCATCATAAGACACTCGCTAAACCTATCTTTACCCAAAGGCCTACTGGAATGAGACACTGATATACAAAACTAAAATTTATTGTCAGTTTTAATGAAAGTGACTCTGCAAGAGCTACGTCAATAAATGGAGTGACTTACACTCCCCATCAAAGGAAAACATTGCTAGGGGAAATACTGTTTCACAAACAAGCATAGATATTAATTTAGGCCAAACAGTACTAGTGAATAACCCCCTTGTCATCAAGCAAAGTAATAAGGTCGTAACGACCACAATAAAAATCATATAGTATGCAAGAGTAAAATAAACATCACTTCCAAATATTCGTTCCTCTCAGGACAATGTTCGATTTTCTCTATGGCTGCTAGATAAAGTATTTTCATGGTGGTGGTCATTAAACACGCACTAGGCAACATACACACACCACCCACCAAAACCAAAGTCCTCCAGTGAGCTAGTGCTCCTCCCATCATATACCATGGGGGAGTGCACGTACACAATGCACATACCCCACCAGAGCTGGGCATTTCCGTTGCATCGGTACAATGTCCTATCATGCTGTTTCCATGTGTTCGGACCATGATTAAATAGTTCTCTTGTATCTGACTGCACAATTCCAATGTCAGCACAAATGCATTCGTCAGATCCCAAATGCATACATCAGACATTCCTCGCCAACGGCACCACTGCCTCTACAGCAGAAGTGCCCTGCTAGGTCATCACATAGTTCTTTCAAAGGTCACACCCGTGACTGTTACATATATATATATATATATATATATATATATATATATATATATATATATATATATATATATATGTATATATATATATATGTATGTATGTATATGTATATATACATATATATATATATATATATATATATATATATATATATATATATATATATATATATATATATATATGAATATATATATATATATATATATATATATATATATATATATATATATATATATATATATATATATATATATATATATATATATATATATATATATATATATATAAAATTTGAAAAGTGATCTTGAAGCTAACTGGTTTGACTGAAATGTGACCTGCCATTCAGATATACACTTTCAGTAAGAAAAAGAATTTGAATAAAAGGAGAGAGGAGACAAGTGTAGCTGGAGGGTGAAACTTAGTGATGATGAATCAGTGATAAAATCACAACAGGATATGAGGAAGTAAGAAATAAATTGTTAGGGAAGAAGAAAAGAACAGGTGTTAAAGGTGACCATTTTTACAGTAGTTCAGCCTTTTCTTGCCAGCCAGTCCTGAGATTGTTCCCGAGGGGGAGAAGAGAAAGCGCAAATTAGTCCTGTTTCCTGAAAGTTATTGCCTCTGTTGACCTCGATAAAGGTATCATGAGGCTTACAAGATGCAAGTTCAAATATGCACACTCTGTGTTTGACAGAAGGATATATCTCGCATGTTTTGCCACTATGTTCCCTTGAACAAAGGCTGCAGCGAGGACTACTTTTCGGTGTTGGCTTGGAACTGTGACGAGTGATTCATAGGACACAAGGCTTCAGAAATGAGCATAATGTGCATCATTGGCCTTTAAGATTACGCATAACCAGCCTGATTTGGGAAATGTTTGTTCTGTTTGTTTGAGGATCTTGCATAGGGTGCCAAGTCCTTCCTTTAATCAATCCACTGTGGGATTGCATATTGTACTAATATTAACAGAAACATCAAAGTTTCCTAAGACAGGCATCCAGTGATGATTCGCCTTCAAATTTATCATCACTGGATGTGTTCATCTCTGCCTTGTATTGATTAGCCAAGAAATTCCAAGGAAATTGAAGGCACATAGCTCTTTGAGGATAAGTCGCGAACGGTGAAGTCTTAAGAACTCTTGCTGCAGGTGAGACTGCATTTTTTATAATTGCCATTACTTTTCGTCAGTCACACAATTAGTGTTTCTTAATTTTAGCTAGCAATGACTTTCAAGCAACCGAGCAATTGCATTTAAAGTCACCGAGATATTATCTATATCAGGGAAGGACACCAAAAAAATTGATCAAAAGTCTGTCCATTATTCGATTTTCCTAATGCAGGTGGGATACTTTTTTGACAACCTCAGTAAAGGAAAATGTGAAGTTAGGTTGCAGTAGTGTTGCTGACATCACTGGAGGAATCAAAGGCCGGTTGATTTTCTCTATTAGTTAACTACAAGACCTTTGTTCTGGCCTTGGTGAGGAGGGCTTCTCATCATGGCACGCCATGGCTTGTTCTTCGCGCTCAAAGAGTCTGGAGAGAATTTTACGGTTTATCTTGAGGACAACGGAATCTCAGGCTCATAGAAGAGCCTCTGAATCATGAGCCCCTGTAATATCTTGCAGCAGATATTCAATCTACTGTTTAGCTCAGTCCTGCAAATGATTCACAAGTTTTAAGAGAAATCTATTTCGACAACTGACATACAGCTAATGCTTTTAGGCACTGAGAGGGTCATTTACGTGCTGGTTTCTTTACTGCTTTCTTCAGTGGCGTAAACAGTAAACAGGACAGGATGAATCATTCATATCTACTTAGAACAAAATCAAGGAGAGCAAAATGGACGCATTTAAACAGAGTGGTGGGGACAGAAGGGAGAAACAAAAAATTCAATGCAATATGCTTAAAGAGAGAGAAAACAAGGAAAAATTAGCGTATTCACAAAGGAGACAAATATCTTCCAGCCTTCAAACAAGCTGAAGATTAGCTCAAGTTTTAATTGACTGTCAGACAACAAACAGACGAAACAAAAATCAATCACTAATCACTGGAATGATCAGATGTGAGCAATGATTTGACAAGAGTTTCTGTAGCGCCAAGCCAATTGCTAAAACATGCAAAAGAGGAATTAAGTAATATGTGTTGAACGCAGTGACATAATCAAGATGAATATAGGCACAAGAAAGTTGGCATTGTGAGAATGAAATATCCAGTCAAATGCAGTTATATAGGAGTAAAGTTTTAATAATATTTCAATCACGGTCATGGCATTTATAAAATAAAATGTGAATATCTTACAAAGGCAAAAATTCGTGTGACGCAAACACAACCTACAAGTTAACATGATAATATCCAAGGCTACGAGAAAACTAACACAAATCGAGAGAAATCAACAGAAAAAAAAATAATAATAATGGCCTCAAAAATTCACTTCGGTCAAAGGGGTACCAAGACACATAACTTAAATGTGGCATAAATTCTCAAAATCACCGAACACACATTCAGAATGTGATTCACTAAAAAAGTTGCTTATTACAAAAAATAAAGGCCTATTTATGACGAAGGATGCCTATGTACTTCATTTTTAACTAAAATAACTCGGCATGGCCTATCGCTTCCTATGAACACATGGAAGTTGTTATGGAGGTTCTTGTCAAGATCCTTACTCCCGCGTTCTATTACTACCTAGGAGTTAGGAATTACAATAGATATTAGTAGAATTCTCACCATGCTCCCCATCACCGAAAGGTCTACAAAACAACAGAGCTGAGCTCGCCTGACTTAGTGTCACGGTAGGCATGGCACAAGCATCATCTTGTGGTGATTGAAGCAAGCAGATCACACCTCGCTGGCCTGGCCGTGACAATCATGACATAGGCTGGAACGACATGAACTTCAAGGAGATTAGCCCTTCTATGGCATCAAAATACCCTTTTAGTTATATGTTGACCTATTGACTAACCAACAATTCATGAAATAAAATAGGGAGGGGCAACTAGCCAAGTAAAAATGCTACCTTCAATAATTGTACCTTGTATAATAATTATTAATCAAGGTCTTGCATTCCTTATTAACCAGATCCCAGCGATGCAAGAATCATTTATTCTCAACACATTACTGGATCCAAAGCTCTTCTCTTGGCTGCATACATACGTGCTCAGTGTAATTATATCAAATAGCCAGATTTTCTCACAGCGGTCGATTTCCCTGACCACATATTTAATCCCAGTCTCGGGTACACTAGCGCTAACATTTGTTAGAGACTTTGACTACGTCCTTTGTGGAAGAAGTAGCAAATTTGCATTGAGACAAATGGAAATGAGTTGTTAGTAATGTTACCAAAGAGCTAATTTTGGAGAGGAGATATGGATATTGTGTGCCATTTGTTAGAGATTTGGTGAAAGAAGTTCCAGGGGCAAATACTGAGCTAATTGTGTTACTCTAATAATAACACTGATATTGGAGTTTTGCAGAGGTAAGATAGGGAAATGAGGAAATTCTGCATTATTATTGTATTAATGTTGTATTGGAATGTAACTGGAAAAAGATATCGAAGCGTTTCTTCATGTCTGGATCATAGTTGAGTTTAAATAATGTTCTCTAAATGAAAGTTTTTGATGGTCTTAAATTGTTGCAGTTGATATTGTATTTTCATACAACTCAACACGATTTTCTTTACGAGAAGTCGTAGTTCGTGTAAAACTAAAGAGGAAAGGAAAGAAAGACTAAAAGAGAAAGAGAGAGAGTAAGGATGGAAATTTATTCATCATGTAACGCATCAAGGACACAAGAGAAAAAAATTCAAGTTTTTACACTACTCCATGTGATGTTAAGAAAAATTCAACGAAATGAGTTGAGTAAGTGACATGAAATGATCGGTAAATGTTGAATCTGCAAAAGCTGTGTAATTTCTTTTTTTTTGTTTTGTTTCACTGCATCACCAAAACTCTCTTCGAAAAACCACAATCAGTATTCCCTTTGTTGAGGAGGGAGACTAAAGAATCAATAATAAAGGGATACTGCAGTGTCCATAAAATCTCTTATCAGTAAAAGCAAATCCGGCATTTCAGAGTCATATTGACGTGATAGATAATGTAAGAAAAAAAGAATAAAAGATTAACAAAAAATGAGAGAGCATCACGCACATTTCCCAACGTGAGCGACCAGAGAAGTGCAGTACAGCACCAACCGTGAACTCTGACCTATCGAATATAGCCCAGCCCGGCTCCAACATCCCCTCACCCCTACTCAAGACCCACGACATGCGAGAGGACCATACTCCTTGGGGATGTATGAAGTCCGGTCTCTCGTAAGCCTACCTTATATCAATCTCCCTCCCCCCAACGAAAAACAAACGCCCTACACACTAGTTCTATGATTCCTACAACCCCTCTCTGCATTCTTCCCACCTTCGTCAGAATCAAACTGTTCGCTTTGAAGGCCTGCTACAGCAAACATAACATTCCTTCTTTTCACTGAATGAATTCTTCAACACTGCGCTATTTTATTCCCATTTTTGATCGATCAAGAGCACGCGCCTGCAGTGCGAACAATGGGTGCTAAAACTCAATGTCAACTGGAATTACGTTGCTATATTTAGGAGAAAATATAGATTTCTCGTCAACTGCCTGTCCTTATAACCAGAGAACCTGCTTTCAGATGTTTCCCAAACTGAACGCCCCACAGGTAATACTGACAAAAGAAGACAGTGTGGGCCATGAACAGAATAGGAAATAAGGAGCCTTCCAATGTACTCGTATAGTAGATATCCGTATATACCCACACGAACACTATTATAGAGATATATAAACTTTAGCGTGCACATACTTATAACACAATTATGAGTAGATTTAACATTAGATAAGAAATAGTTTTCCAAATCAAAGTTTGATTCACAAAACCTATAACTGTCTTTCATTGATTGCAAGAAATGCCGAATGTCACTAAGTCCATTACAATTATGCAAAGTTCAAACTTTCGGTCTGTTCGACGATGCAAGCTGTTTCATTCATTAGGTACAGAGGTAAGATATGCATGTCTTTAAAAAATGTATTTTACAGTCATGAGAATCATAAGAATCTGCGTAGTACATTCTGTGTATGAATAGATCTCCCCTTTCTCTTTGCCTGTGCAACTTTCTCGACGACCATTTTATCGGCCAATACATAAGCAGGACCTTGCACTGGGTTGACATGTAAATAAATAGAAACAGCGTCATTCAAGTTCATTGCCATATGTGTTAGCTTTTGCATTCGACGGTGTGGGACAATTCATATCTTTATTTGCACAGTTCTACTCCAGATTCGGTATCTTTCAGTTGTTCCAGCCGATTTTTAATTACAGATATTCTGTAACCACAGTTTATTTCTATAAAGGAGAATTTGCTGACAAATCAATCAATTTATTCATTCATTTCCACACAAACAATAACTGAAACCAATCAGCCATCAAGAGTTATGTACGGTGATTTCGATTCTTCTGAACTTGTTCCCGTTGAATGGATGCTCTATACATAGAACTGCAATCATTTCATTTCTACCATGAGAGACTAGTACCAAATTTGTAATTGTATATATATATATATATATATATATATATATATATATATATATATATATATATATATATATATATATATGTGTGTGTGTGTGTGTGTGTGTGTGTGTGTGTGTGATTTTACCTGGGGTAAAGCATATCATGAGCCAGTTCTAGACTCTAAATGAATGATTTCGTTACTTATCTCAATATTTTTATATTATCTGACTGCTGTTGATTCAGGAAATCGTAAAAACGCAAAGAAAAGGGGGAATACAACTGAGCTGAGGGCCTCTACTCACAAGGCAATTGTAAGCAAAAATATTTTAGGTAAGTTTAAGTTTACGTATATATTTACATTAAATGAACAATCAGAAGATGAAGTGAACTAATCGGGCAGGTAAGGCCTGAGGGATTAATTACAACTATGCACACTTGAAGGTATATCCGTCAATGTGACGATGATGAGTCACAAAGGGCAAGGCACAATCAAGGAAGAATTCCACGGCTAATGATCCTTCTGTGAATGGAGAGATTTACGAATTAAAGGCCAGTAAGGACACAGTAAAATGTGCATAAAGCAAGGCTGTTTACAGAGGGTACCAAGGATGCATTCTACTCTTACTTCTGTGTTTTAAATTAAACGTTTGGTAGGCTGGATGCTAAGGAAGATGTACTAATATATATATATATATATATATATATATATATATATATATATATATATATATATATATATATATATATATATATATATATATATATATATATATATATATATATATATATATATATATATGTGTGTGTGTGTGTGTGTGCGTGTGCATTCAAAGCATCCTATGGCACCCTTTGTGCTCGCCTTGTCCTATGCATATTTTACTGCTTCCTTACCGGCTTTTTAATTCATAAATTTCTCCGTTTACAGAGGGTTTGTTAGCCGTGGAATCTCTCTTGACTGTGCCTTGTCTCAGCATCGTCACACCGACGGATGTACCTTCAAGCGTTCCCAGTTATAATTAACCTCTCAGGCCTTGCCTGCCTGATTAGTTCATTTCATCTTCTGATAATTCATATATTGTAAATGCACGTAATCTTAAACTTACCCTAATGTGTTTACTTACAACTACCTTGCGAGTAGAGCCCTCATCTCAGTTAAATTCCTCCTTTCTCTTTGTCTTTTATGATTACTCCTGAATCAACAGCAGTCAGATAATATACCAATATTGAGGTAAGTAACAATTTTAGTCTATAACTGTCTCATGGTCTTTTTTTACAGGTAAAATCAGCATATATATATATATATAATATATATATATATATATATATATATATATAACTATATATATATATATATATATATATATATATATATATATATATATATATATATATATATATATATATATATATATATATATATATATATATATATATATATATATAATTATAATTTACAAGAAGTCGCTGCACAGCGTGCCTTAAACCCCCCCCTAATTTATTTACCCTTTGTTTATTGAGAATAAAGTCACCGCCGCATGACCGATCGTATTTGACCTAGATACCAGAACAAAGTTATCAACATTCCGATCTGTCCTTCTTTTTACCTGGAACAGATATTGAGATGACACGGATAAAAAAAGGGCAAAGATAGGAGACTGAATGCCACTCCATTAAGCAGCTTAGCCCAACTGAGCTGCTTAAAACAACCTTTCTAAAGGCAAATTAAGCTGCCGGAGTTGTCTTTATCTGCAGGAAGCCTGGGAAGAGGAAACCGGTCACTGACCACCTGGCAAATGACACATCGTTTGCACATGGCCCAGCTATCCGAAGTTTGCACACAGGCACGACGCGGCCGGAGCCCTTAAAAGGAAGAGACAGCAGTAAGCAGGAGACAATTAGTCTTGTGAGGAGTTGACGAGCAGTTGTAGGGGACAGCCATACACACGGGAGAGTTTACAGCTTGCTGAGAGACCATTCATTCCCCCTCTCCCATTCAACTCCAGACTCCAGTCATCCTCGAGGGACAGTGTGCATCTTCAGTGTGAATGTCCCTCATCATTCTTCGCCAGAGACCCACTTCCCCTAATAGGGACCTATTCGCAGTGGACTCATCTGGCCCCTTAGAAGACTCCAGAGCCTGTTGCAACTCCTAAATTTACCCCTTCTTTTTCTTTGTTTTTTTAATTTATCCTAAGTGTTTACGAACATTCCTCTCTTCAACTCCTAAATTCACCCCTTTTTCTTTGTTTTTTACGATTTCTCTTTACGCAAGTCAGAACTCCAAGGCCAATTAAATAAATTTTCTGTTGCCGGCCTGTAAATATACCATAAACCCAGGGAAATACATAAAAATGGCGACCTGGACTTAGATCTCGTTTAGCAGTTGCATTTTCCCCTATCATTGCTTCATTGCATTTGCAACTCGCCAAATCAGCAATTAGCAAAGCTAAGCTGGGTGGAGACAAATTCTGAACCTGTTACCAAAAGCACAGACAAAGATAGTTCCACGTAAGTAATGTGTTTATCTTAGCAAAATTTTTTACAATTGTGACTGTTCCTAGGAATTAGGAATAGGGACGCATGTATTCACTGAGAGAAGAGAACCGCCGTATTAGATTTGTTAATGCATGCCTTTCAGGATAGGTAGTTAGGAAATAACCAGTGATAACCATTCTTTGCTTCGAGGAATAGTGCAAAATTCCTCTGTGTTAAAATCTTTGCCATATTTTTTGCTTCGAGGAAAAGTGCAAAATTCCTTCGTGTTAAATTTTTCTTTGCATTCTGGATTAGCGAATTATTTAGGCACGAATTTATTCCCATGTGGGACAAGCAAAATCAGCTCGCATTGCTCTCTCTCAGAATAGCTAGAATTTAAACTAGGTGTTTTGAACTCCTCTTCTATGGAAAATTACTAGGTCATTTTTACTGTTATTCTCTCATCCAGGGAAATTCCCTGGAGTCAAAGACAGTCTGTAAATAGACAGGTTCATTCACACAGAATCTAAAAATAACTCTGGTGAGAATCAGACGACCTTCACCCCCTCCAACCCCCTGCCCGCATGTGTACCCTCTTTTTCATTAATTCCCGAGTAGTTTGTTGTTCCTACTCGAGCCACTCTGAGCAAAAAAATTTTTTGGGGGGGTTTTATCCCATTAGTAATTTCTAAGTCCTAAGGGACAAATCGTATTTCCAAGTCCTACGGGCAAACCAAATAAAATACTACATCGCACGAGGCGAGAATTTCTCAACCAAATTCCAAGTCTTAAGAGACTCCTAAAAAATTCCACGTCGCAAGAGGCGAGAATTTCTAATTCCTGCAGAAAACCAAGTTCCAAGTCCTAAGAGACTCCACGAAAAATTCTACGTCGCAAGAGGTGAGAATTTCTAATTCCTATGGGAAAACCAAATTCCAAGTCCTTTTGAGACATTATATTAGTGTATTTCACACACATCTAAGCCCTTACGGGACTGATCATTCCAGTTCGTTAGAACAACGCCTTGATTTCACGCTACAGCCGGCCAAGTCCGAGCATGACATAAAATCCAGTTATGTCTTCCAAGACGCATATTAAAATTCGTTCGCCACGAACAACCACATCTTACTCAGACATATTAAATTTTAACAAAGTCTCGTCAGACTTACTGATCAACTGTTTTATTCAGACAGATCCATTCTCCTGCAGTCTGAACAATTGAGTGTTTCAGATTCCTGCAATTGAGTCTTTTCAAACAACCTGAGTCTTCTCAGACATATTTGATTCGCTAGAGAGTCCAGTCCATATAACCATTATTTCAAGATGGCTACTGCCAGAGCCCAACAAAATAAGGACTTCAAATTCTACATGTCTGCTGGAAAGGACATGGGACTATCAGGGCAAGCTCTGAGAGACTGGGTTCAAGAGAGAGTGGACGATGCCAAGGCAGAGAGGGAGTTAGAACGTCCCAAGCAAGAGAAAGAAAGAATTGCCCAAGAGAAAAGAGAGGAGTTAGAATGTCAAAAGAGAGCGAAAGAACGAATTGCCCAAGAGAAACGAGAGGAGAGAGAATGGGAAGAATGAGAGAAAGAACGAATCACCCAAGAGAAACGAGAGGAGAAGGATAGAGAGGAGCGAGAGCGACAGTGCTCCCATGACCTCCAGATGTTAGAACGACAGAACGCCAATCCCCCTCCTGCAGCGGGAATGAGTGCCCTCAGCCAAGCTCACTCGTTCATGCCAAAATGGAAAGAGTCTGAACCTGAAGTGTGGCTTGAGGGGCCCGAATGTGTCCTGGAGTGCTGCACCCTCTCCCCCTCGGAACTCTCCCTTGTTCTCACTAAATTCCTGGGAGGGAAGGCACTCGTTGCCTACCACGCTCTTTCGGCAGAGGATAGGGGAAACAGGGAAGCCGTATGCCAAGCAGTTACAAAGGCATACAAGATTACCCTGAGCAGTGGAGGAGATGTTGGAGAGAGCAGCCAAGAGAAGCAGGCCAGACTTGGTCCGATTGGGCATACCATTCTGAGCAGGCATTAGCCAAATGGCTCGAGTCTGAAGGAGCCACTAGCGCTGCCGAGGTATTCGAGAGATTTAAATTTTAGCATTTCCTGCGCTACACCCCTCCTGCACTCACCACTCGTAGTGGAAAAAGCCCCAGCAACACTCACCAAGTGTTGCTGGATAGCAGACATGTGGGAGACTCACCACCCTCAGGAAATATTCATGGGGCGGAAGATAAATCCCCCGTCCCTCCTTGGAGGATCAAATTCCCCCAAGAATGGGAACTCAGGCTAGCCCCTAACTTGACATTATTGGAAGAAGACGGGGCATTCCTCTGAGCAGTGCTGAAGCAAGAAAACAGCGCCTCTTTCTCACGGACAACCACCCAATAACTTGTCTGTGCCCTCCACAGGGGCAGCTCGGAAAGACTTTAGCCAGACCTTTTGCACGGCGTGCAAGGTTTATGGCCATTCTCCCTCATGGGCAAAATGCCCTAACAATAACAAATCAAATACTCCCGCCTTCGCCTTGGCTGTCACAAATTCCAAGTCATTGGGCCCTCCCGCACGCCGAGTCAAGGCATTCAATGACTCGGGTGTGCAAATCTCCCTCTCATACGAAGGGACAGAGTTCCCTATGGAGCTATCGTCAATAGACGAAAACTCAATTTAAAATGATACTTCCTTCGATCCAACTGAGAGTCACAAGACCTCATCAATAAAAAATTTGCAATCTTGCAGTAGCAAGCTATCTCCCCGGAGGCTATGACGTCATCCTGGGACAGGACTTTCAGTCCCCACAGAAATCATGACAATCCAGGGGTCCACATTCCCCAACTCATTCCACGGGCGCGAGCAATCCTCCCCCGCTTCTCCCTCAATCAAGACTGGTGCTCCCTGGGTACCATGAGGACATGCAGTCCCTACCAGTGCCACCTGAGTACGATGTACAGTGGCCCCCTTGATTGGTTCCAGATCCAATTCCAGTGCCGGCCCTGCCTCAGTGCCAGTGCCAGGGCCCCAATCAGATCTCCCTCCCGGAGATGCCAAATCCCTGCCAGTGTCACTTGCATGCACTGAGCAGTGCCAAGCTCTGTCTGTCCTGACCAACGAGCACAAGAAACCTCTGATAGTGCCTGACTCTGCCTTAGTGCCAGTGCCAGAGCACAACCCCGATCTCCATTCAAGAGATCCAACTCAGGACCCCCTCTCTTCTCCCAGCCTGGCACCATTACCAGTGTCGGTAAGAGAGACGGTTCCTCTCAACCACAGCAGAAGTTCACCTAAAGGTGCAGCCTCGCAACCCGTGCCTGAGCTGGTCATTGATACCTGCGAGGCTCTCGCACCACCCCTCTCTGCCTCAGTCCGTCCGCTTCACAAGTCAGAACTCTGCCATCTCTCACTTGGCCGACGACTGTCCAAGTTGGAGAGGTGGCACCCATGCCCCCTCTGTCTCGGGACCCTCCACTTCCCCGGCCGAGGACGACTGTCCACAGGAGAGGTTCGAATTACCACAGGGAATTTCTGGGTAGTCTCCAAAGAGCTCTAGAGCTGCCCTGGCACCTGTGCCACCATTTCATCTTTCGAAGGTCTTGGCACCTCTAATCCAGAAGAGGATGTCAAGGCCCTTCACTATCTTCTTCCGTTCCTCTGGAACTTCTATCCCTTATCATTCTCTATCAATATTTTCTTAAATTGTCACCACAAGAGGCAATTAAATACGGGATACCATTCCCCTCAAAATGCATAAATCATTGAGAATAACAGAGTGGGAAGTGGCACGTCCTTGCACCCCTACCTTGACACAGGGGATGCATGTCAGCTCTTTCTGAAGTTAGTCGCACCCTTTGTGTTCCCTTTTCTAGCCCTGGGGCTGAGAGATAGTCTGGGGCATAATTTATAGGCGAAGGACAATAAATTCCCTCATAACACAATAAATATCTCACTCACTCTATTACCCTTGGCTCTTCTGCCAACATCATTTACTCTTTTATTTGTTTATTTATTTTTCTGTTTTAATGAATTGCGAGTCATAAACTCCTGCCCTTGTGATTTTTAATGCCACCTTCGTAAAATCCGAGAGACGTGTTCCGCCTTTCGTATGCGGTCACGTTTTCATTCGTAACATCCTGTTCATTTTTCCTTTTGTTATTTTTTTTCCCTAAGAACTCTGTTTTGTCCCAGACCCCTTGTCTTTTGTCTGCTTATCCCGTCATAACATTGAGCGAGTATCTATTTATAGCCTGTACCCAAGTTATGGGCAGTGGACACATAAAATTAGCGTGGTTTAAAGTTAGCGAATTAAAACTCGCGAATATTCTCGCTCGCCCACAACTGTCAAAATCCCCAGAGTAAGGGTCAGCCATCAACTGTCGAGTTGGCGAACTGTGTATCGTCATTACAACATCACGTAAAGAGGATGTCATTTACAAAAATAAAAGCTGTGTTATCAGTTATACTGCCTCTTCAAGGAATACTAACCGCATGCCTTGTATATTTGGAATTAAGGAACTTATATGTAAATTAATTCTTAAATTTTGTCTCCTGCCTCAAAATTATCTTGTCCTTGTAATCTTAAAGTAACGTATACCGTAAATTCGAAGAAGTTAATGGGCCATGCTAAAGTAGTTTAATATTAATGTGTTGGAAGTACATAAAGTGAAGCTTCTTTCCATTTTTGTGTGGGGATAAAGTAAAGTAAAAGCTTTTCCACATTCTTATTGGGAGAAGAGTAAAGTAAAACCAGCTGTGCCGACTTCTTGAGTATCAACATACAAGCCCGAATGAAGGCTCGTATGTTATCATCTGTGGGGAGCTATTATAATTTACAAGAAGTCACTGCACAGTGCCCCCCCACCTAATTTACCCTTTGCTTCTTGAGAATAAAGTCACCGCTGCATGGCCGATTGTATTTGACCTAGATATCAGAGCAAAGTTATCAACATTCCGATCTGTCCTTCTTTTACCTGGAACAGATATTGAGATGACACGGATAAAAAGGGCAAAGATAGGAGACTGAGACCTTTCTAAAGGCAAATTAAGCTGCCTGAGTTGTCTTTATCCGCAGGAAGCCTGGGAAGAGGAAACTGATCGCTGACCACCTGGCAAATGACTCATCGTTTGCACACGGCCCAGCTATCAGAAGTTTGCCCATGGGCACAACGCGGCCATGCAAGCATTCTAATCATGTACTTATAATGTTCCAACGAATCTTCTGTATCAAACTGTACGTGTGTTTCTGTTTGTGAAGACGCCAAATGTCTCTCCATTTCACATATATTATGCTACTGTATTGTATCCATTAATCTGTCTTGAATCTCAAGCAATTGGCCATATGTAGAATTTCCTGGCCTTTCCACTGATGTATGTTTCATCACTGTAGGTTAATCATGTCTCTTGATATTGCCATCTGTTTGCCTGCTGACAAACACAGATGTCTGAACCTTTTATCTCTGTTTTACCTCTCTGTGTGTAGATGCTACATTACCGCTCGCATGCGTCAATAACATCGAAGATTCTGTACATTTATCTCAGTAAGGTACTACCAATAAACCAGTTAACACTCAGCCAGTATGTCACTCATACCCCAGTCCTTACAAACTGACTGGAGGCCTCACAGTTGCAGCTGGCTCACAGCACAAACATGGTACTGGGCACTATTGCATGCCTTACAATGACATAACACAGTGCATAAGAACAATGAGAATGTGAACAAATCACATAATGGTACTCCTCTCTCTCTCGGTAGCATGTAGAACAAACATCCTATCCTAGCTATAAGGTCCCTGGACTTTCTCATAGTTCCATATCATTCCTCCTCAAGGAATAAATGTTCATTATACAATACTATAATTTGCCCACACAGAGCCAATGTCCCACTTTCTCTCGTTGGGCTAGAACCACTTTTCTTTTGGGTCTACCCTGAGTTCTGTCTACATTCACTATATTCTGTCTTTCGCTATTGTCTTTGCCCACTGTCTCTGAATCATTATTAATTAGGTTGTGATTGTCAGTATTCACTGCCATACTTTCACTGTTATGCATGTTACTGTCATTACCACTTTCAACATTTACGAGTTCAATATCATTGTTCGCTCTACTTAACACGATATTACAGTTACAGTCTTCATGTCTGTCTTTACTTCGAACATGATACTGCACTCGATTGGCATGGGACATACTTCAACTTCACACAGGACTTATGCAGATCGAATGACATCATCCTCTCCGGAGTAGAGTTGTATAATTCTTCCAAGGGATCAGTTTACGATGGCGATCAGTCTTCTTCATTAAGATGACGTCATCGCATCTGAGTGGAGTCGGTGCACCAGGGCCAAAATCATGACATTGGTGTAGAGCCTGTAGGTATTCAGTACTCCAACGTAGCCTAAAGGCACAGAGAGCATCAACTAGCTTGAAGTATTCTGCTCGAATCTTCTTTGATGTGAAGGTATCAGGCATATTTTCATTCGGGACTGTGGCAGGCAGCAACTGGATTGTCTTACCTCATAGGAGAACCTCATTCTCACGGGTGTCACCACAATAAGTTAGAGGGCGGTTGTTGATGACACACTCTGCCTCTTTAACTAGTGTTCTTGCTTGTTCCTCTTGAACAAGGCTCTACTGAGTGAGACTTCCAGGGAACGCTTCGTCACTCTGATTAGTCTCTCAAACATTCTGCCCTTCTACGGTGAACATGGATTTTGGAAATATCATTGTATCCCTCTTTCTCTCAAATATGACTGAGTCACATCCTCATCACAGAGACCAGCTAACAAGTTGCTTTCAGACTTGAAAGTGGTGTGGTTATCGGAATAGATTATGGCTGGGGTGCCGTGACAGGTGGAAAATTTACAAAGACACAGCATAAAAGCATCAGTACTGAGGCTGGTCACCAGATCCAGGTAGACGGCATGAGTGCTGAGGCACATAATTAGGAGGATGTATGCCTGACCCTCCTGGATATTGATTGGACCTGCATGGTTAGGTCCTATGTTGTGAAATGGCGTTGTCGTCAGCTGGGGTTGAGGAGGCTGCAACAATGGAGCTCTGAGCTTCCACTTACTCTCTAAACACTGATTGATGATAGTCTTAACCAGCATTCTCATTGCTGGCGTCCAACACTCTTCTCTGAAAATTGAGATAAGTGTATTGACACCACAGTGAAGATGAATTTGGTGTGTATGTTTGAGATACATTACAAGTTTGCCCTTTGGAGGCAACAGGGTCAAGTTGTTCATCTTACTACTAGTGTTTTCAAACGATATGTAGAATATATTACATTGCTGATTAAAACTAAATTTAATTGTCTAGTAAAATTAACTATTTCATGAGAAGCTTCTCCATCTTTCTCCGTATATCTACGCAAAGTCGGCCAATGGTGGTGTCGTTCTACATATGCTAGCTTGGTTAAGGGACTATCTCTAATTTTCAGAAATTTACAGATATTATATTGTAAAGAGAGATGTAGTTGGATATACTCTCCCAAAAGCAAAGTAACGGAGCAGGAGGTGCTGGCTGAAGTTTCTTCTGTAACTCTCGTATTGCAGACATTATTATTGACAAAGATGCATAGTCTCGGGAGTCATCAATTGCAGCTACAGGACCTGGGTTATGTAACATGGCTGGACCTCTTGCCCACAGAGATTGGTCATGAAGTTGCTAAACGTCTACCAACAGGACAGCGCATCCTGCAGGATTCTGCTTGGAAGGAACACTCTGCATTTGAACCACACTCCTGTAGAATAAAAGATACCTCCCATGCCCGGTTGGCTATAAAGGTGTACTTGTTTTTAAGGATCGAGCCAGCCTAAAAACCCAATAATCTTTAAAAATTCGATTTGCTGAAAAAATTCTATGGCTTCGTATAGGGTTCAAGAATGTGTCCATGAAATATTATGCTAAAATTTGCCGTATTTCTCTAGTTATGGCCTAAAATGTAACAATAACTATATACCCATAAAACACCAGTAGCGCAAAAATGATTTAATCTGGTATAGTTTTTGCGATATATATTACGAAAACTTCCTTTGAAATGAAATGTATAATGTCAATAATATCCTACTTGGCACCTTTTTAGTTATTCCTAGCCATGACAACGCACACGTCATAATACCATGACGCTGACTGTGGCCGAGAGTTGCCTATAAACTTCCAAGCTAGAAGGACACGTTTTTCATGCTCACAGCCTTGACTGAACTCTGTATTTTCTGCGGTGTTTTTGTTTTTTCACCGTGCCTAAAAGGTCCAAGAGTTCACTTCATGCTTCTAGAATGCGGAAAAGCCAAGTGGAAAAGTCCAGGCGAGAAGTAGAAGAAAGAGTTCAAGAAATTAGTGCCATAGAGGGAATGGAGCGAGCGGAGAGAGAGAGAGCTGTCGCCCATCAAACGGCGCAGGCAGTGATCTCTGCTGACCAGAGACCAACCACATCCACCCCTAAATGCCTTTTTATTTGTCCGTCACTACCAAAGGGCAAAGATATTTTAGAAAAAGAAAGCAGTAGCTCGGAGGCTGATATTATAGACGATCCTGAAAATAAAATGATCATAATAAGTGAAGCAAGACTTGATGAATTTCTTGAATCACGAATCCCTAATTGTGAATGTAAAGTAATTCCCAGGATCCATTTGGCAAGGGATGGATTCTGAGACACTAATAAAAAGTGTAGGCAACTATGATACCCTAGAGTAATACCTTGCAGCAAGATCAGACAGGGGACCAGGAACCTAAAATTTATAAGAATGTGTCTTAGGCACATAAATAATCAATTAATATTCTTATTTATAATCATTTTGCATTAATTAATACCCAAAAATAAAAATTAAAACCATAGAATTAATTGTAACACAGTCTTTGAAGTCCCTTTTACTTTTTTTTATGTAACTAAAACTTTGAAGGCCCGTTTCTCAAAACATAAGTTTTTCATTTAAAATGCATCTCCTCCCTTAGTATTGGACCAATCTAAATGAAATTTTAAATATAACATGGGGAAACATGGTAGATTAAAACAAAGCCGGGGATTTTTAATATTTTGAGTTTCTGATTTTTGGCAATTTTTTTCTGTAATTTTTCCGGGAAAATTTCATAAAAAAAAATTCATATCTCGAAAAATAATTGAAAATAAAAAATCCCCGGCTTTGTATCGAAGGTCCATATGTGTTTTATACGTGGTTCAAATCTCATCCCTTAAAACCAAAAAGCAAAGGAGGAGATGCATTTTGAAAATGGCCATTTTTGGCCGAAAAATGCTCTGGCGTCACAAAACCTAAGGTCACTGAACAAAAATTTTTTCCCCAGAAGTTCCACACAATATCCTTTAACAAACCCCCTATATATCAACAACCTGTCGTTAAAAAAGTCGGAAACCGGCCGATCCCCTTAATTTTACTACCCACCCATGCAGTAGCTACTTTACTATCTCCCCAGATCGTTACTTTACTAACTTTAAAGGTTTGGCTTGGATACTTGACTAATCTGGCCCTGATGAGTAAAGCCATTAGCTCTAATTGTGGGATCGTTAGCGTGTGTTTCTTCAGAGGAGCAATTCTAAGTTATGCTGTTAATGGATATGTCTCCATTGACTTTTTAGCATAAGCTACTACCCCTTGAGCTTTCATGGAAGCATCACAAAAAATATGCAATTCTTAATTCTGTGAAACTACTCCCCTTTTGAACTTCAACTGATTTATCTCCATAAAATCAGCAGTTTTATCTCACTTCTGTTGCTCTCTCAGGAGTTCGTACATCATCCCAACCCACTTTCTCGTTCTACAGAACTCGCAAAAAGGTTTTACTTTTGACAAAAATTGCGGATACAAGGCCTCAAGGGTCAAAGTTGGACACAACTAAGGAAAGGATCTTTCGTTTGGTGGGTACCCATTTCTGATTTATCACTCCCTTCCCCTTGAACAGTTTAAGTCACAAAGTGTCGGACTCGTGTTTCCAAACAATTCCAAATATTGGAATTTCTACTGGCTCTTCAACATGAACTTCAGAATCAAATTGTGAATTGTTAATATCCCATCCCCTGAGTGGCATGTGATTGCGTTCCAAAATTGCTTTGACTTAAATTGAATCTTGAATCATATTTTCAAGTGATCCATATGTCTTAGTAAAATTGTCATCTCTACCCTCCCTCTGCAGATGAGTTTGTAAGACTTGCTGCAGGAGGTAGGGGCTCGAGGTTATGCCAAATACGTCTACTTTGAATTCAAAGACGGTAATTTTGGATGGATTTTCACGCTACAGAAAACTAGCATATTTGGCGTCTTTGGGGTCTGGGATAACGCGATGAAACACCTTATAAATATTGGTGGTAACAGCATAAGGTTTGGATCTGAATCTTAATAACAAATTAAATAACCCTTCTACCAAGTTAGGGCTGGCATATAGGCGCTCATTAAGTGACTGCCCCCACTATGCTTTGAAGAAGCATTAAACACCACTCAGAGTGGTGTGGTACTGCTTTCTTAACTACCCGAAAGTAAGGCATATAATAGCTCTCAATGACTGGGTTTGGTACTTTTCAAATGAACCCGGTATCTATGTAAATTTGGACCATATTGGAATATTGCTGAAAATACACGGGACCAAGACTGAAACGAGCTTCTAATGATTTCATGTGAGCAATTGCAAGCTTATAGTTGGAGTCAGCCTCTCGCAATCACGAAATAGCAGACTGACCTGGTAATCTCACGAGGTTTGTTTAACGCTGCTCACAATACGTTGCATCGCTGCATGGTGTGAAACAGTGAATTGCTCATCAACATCATGCTCAGTCTCTTGAATTCCTCACACACAAAGTTCTTATGACAGACATATCAATGCCCTGTCTAGCCCATCTGGCAGTCTCCCATAAGGGGATACTCCATTAGGTGTGACAAACAAGCTGACTCCGCCACACTTTTCTAATCCATACACAAAACAATTGAAATAATCAGCTCCAGTCAAATTTGCTCATTTTTAAGTGTGTCACTTTCAACCTCCAGATCAGCAAGTGTGTAACCTTCCTGCTCCAAATGCTCTCTTACACTCATTAGCCCGACATTGTGAATGGGCATGTTTACCTTATCACAAACTAACAACCGTAACCTTAGGACCCGTTGGCCTATTCTCAGCTGGCATGCTACTAAGTTAAACCCACCCTCCATCATATCAGTTGCAAAGGATGCAATATTCAATACAACCTTTTTGATGATGGGGAGGTCCAATTCAGTGGCCAAATGGCTACAAACAAAGCTCTTTTGGCTTCCCGTGTTGAAAAATAATTGAGTCACACATTCCTTATTATTATTACCAGAAATGGTAGCTGAAGCAGTTGGCAATAAAGTAGGTGGCAAGTCCACACTACTAGGAGAATTCAGTAGTATAGATTTAACAGACAGCTTCTCATCTGATTTGTTACATTGATTGCTTATGTCAAGCTTTCTCTTAAAGCTCTCTTTTTGCTGGTTCTGGATCTGAGTGGTGGCTTTGGACACAAGGTTGCTAGGTGAAGCTACGTTAAGATTTTGATTAGATTTTATGTTATTGGAACAAATGAGTGTATGGTGATGCCCTCCACAAATTTTGCAATTTTGATTACTACAGCACTCATGCTACGATGTCTTTTCATGAGGCAATTGAAACATTGTTGGTTTGGCATTAAGACACTCTTACAGTCGTTTACACTGACAAAATTGTGACAATTGTTCACAGACTGCCCTTTTTTGCAAAAGGGACAAGATCTGATGTGACCAGCAGCTGATGGCTGTTCAGTCTTAGACTTTGGGGAGTTGGAAGGTGGTGTCATAATTGCAACGTAGCTTAAAGTATGAGTTTGGAAGCCTAGAGTGTCATACAGTTTGGTTACTGATTAATCTGGCTTACGCTTAAAGTTGACAACTTGAGGATAGAACACCCCCACCTCTTTGACAAGTTTCTTGTTTACTAAGTTAGGTACTATCCCTTCCCCGCCTAACATGGGACTAAGTTTGCCAATTTGCTCTAGTACAATAGCAAGTTCAATTCAAAACTTTTTGAGGCTTTCGTGCTCAAAGGTAGGCATAGGCAAAATCCCGAGGTGATTGAATAACAGAGCTAATGTCTGTTTTGAGTTACCATATGACTTGTCTAACAAACAGATTGCTTGCTACATCATAGTTCTCTGTGGTGATGCCCAACGACTTTATCAACCTAAGTAGCTCATCTTCTAGCACGCTAAGTAGGTGTGTGAACTTGGTGATTGGATTTAGCTCTGAACGGTTGTTCACATAAACATCGAAAAGCTGTTTGAATGTTGCGTACCCACCCATATCCCCTGAGGTGGTTGATAAGTCTGGGAAAGCTGTGAGACTTTTGCGTGAAGGGCGCCTTTAGCAGCTCCAGCCTCGCTGAGTGCATTGCACGTCTTCATTAGAGATATCCTCTAACTTAACACCAGACCTAAAAATGTTGCAAAGTTCATTGTGATCTCTGTTGATCTTTTTGGTGAGACCCAATATGTCTCTAAAAGTTGAGTCCATAACAGTTCTCGGTTGGACTCTTTGACATAATGACCAAGGAGATTTATAAGGGTTGTTGCTTTAGCCGCCATCTTGACTATGTTAATAGTTACACACTCGGGCATTGCAGATCTCTATGGTTACATTAAAATGATTGTGTGGCAGGTAAACTCACAATTCGGCACTGCATATCGCCACCATTCGAGTTAAAGCACTTATTCTCTCGGCGAAGCTCTTAACTCTATCCCAAACGGGTTTGGGCTCGTCCACTGCTAGATCATTGTCCCTGATGTATAAGACAATGAAATCATATATGTCCAGAATTCCACATTACTGTTAATGCTACTTGGAATGGCATAGCCTAGCCACGTGCGTCCTGGCTCGTTGCCGAAGTATCCACCGTTGAAGGACCAAATGTCGAGATTTTTATATTTTGGGCCACTGCCTGCTGTTCTGGGCTAAGATACCAAGTCAACAGACTGTGGCTTCGAACCAGCACAACAAGATGGTGGCTACACCAAACACGAGTCCATTTTCTGATTTTACTACAAAAATAAACTATAGTACAAAAATACATCCAGTCTATATAATACCTCAATAATAGGACAAAATATATGCGAAATTACAATAATTTTATGTTAATTCAGATTATAGCTGGGTTTACAATCAAGAACAAACTGAACAAGGAGCAAGGGATGAATCCTGGAACACGTGGGGCCGGCAATCAAGACACAAAAGTTACGTTAATTTTGTTACAAAATCACTGAAATCGCAATTTGATTGAGCCTGTGAATGTGGTGTTACTTCGTGATATGTTTTTAACTGTGTTACTGTAAGCAAATTTCTCAGATCCCTAACTCTAACTTATCAAATGTGCAACGTGTAGTGTATCCCTCAACAACAAAGGACATGTAACAAAGGAAACAGTAGCATCATTTCAAATCAGAGCCTCCATGTCAGTCATAACTTTCCACATAAGTCATTACGTCTGCTATTTCTACTGATCTCTGAACCTGACTAGATGGAAGCTTCTGTAGGCAAATTCCCTGCAGAAGATTTGGCGACAGGCACTCCTTGCACCACCTCTGTAATTTGTGGTTTTGTGTGTGGTGCTTCATCACTCGTCCATCTGCTACACCTGTTGGTACCTTGTTGAGGTACCCTCTGTCCCGCCTCTCTCTGCAGTCTTCTGCATTACCAGCCAGGCTATCTTCAGGAGTCGTCATTCTGCTCATTTATTAATTTACTGCTGGTAAGGACCTAATTACTTGCTTTTTTCTGTGGATGTCTCTGGTGTGTGGTAACCCTTGAAGTTTACCAGCACATCAGGCAGTTTTAGTGACTACTCTCCAATAATCCCGTGATGCTACTGGACAACCTGTTATACTTTAAAATGTTATTTTTGCTGTTGTGGGGTGACGGATTTTGTGCACAGTATTCATCGAGTGTAAAGTGTAAATATGTGTGTTTGTATTGGCTTTAAATGTTTAGGATTAGGTGTATAGGTATACCTAAACTTTATTTTTATTTGTTTTTTGGTCAAAATCAACTTTTCGGGGAACTTTATTTTGTAAGAATTATTGTAATATAACAATATTGAAACGAGTATTTTTACCCCCTTCTTGTATACTATTTGTGTCGGGGATTGCTTCACAGGTGGTTCCACCCTTTGGTTATCAATTTATTCAGTGAGGTTCCGGCCACTTTAGAGTGGATAAAAGAATCTTAAAAAAAAAAAGATGATTAAAGGTAACGGCAAAAGTTTTTTTTTTTTGCAGTATGCACGAAAATAGTTTGGTTGGCCGATGATGTTCGTGCTGAGAGTGCTCCACGTAACATGTTATTTAACTATAGTTGGAGACATCCAGAAGTGCGGAACAAGACTGATATAGTGGCTGAGTCTGCTGTACAAGACAGTGATGAAGTTTTCGTAAAGGCTCCTAATGCAAAGTGCACTTCTGAATGGGGAAAGGGTTGTGTGGCAAAGATAACGCCAGAGAATAATGTTGATGTTGATGGTGCACCTCATCATGTATTAGACATACATAGGATTCTTGATGAAGGTGATGAGGAATTGGGTGGGGTTGTGATGAAGATGATGTGGCATGCCTGAGTCCTCCAGGATGGTTCGGCAGCGGCGGCCTTCTGTGTGGATGCAGGATTATGTGAGTCACTGATGTGTAAATCATGGGGGGGATGTGGTTGGAGGAAGAACAAACTGAAGTATTAGAAAGAAGAGGAGAAGGAAGAGGTGAAGAGATAGGAAAAGAATAAGTGTACGAGTCGTTGTTGTTGAGTCTTAGAAGGGGGCGGTTGAAAAAAAAAGTTTTTCTGGTTGAGTTAGATGGTTGCACTGGCCAGTTTCAGGTTGTCCAGTTGTACTGTAAGTTCTCGGGGTTGTATCAGTGGTCTACCTTGGCAACAGTCACAGTCGCTTGATGTGAGTGTTTAATTTGTCTTTTTAACCACAAACACAAAGTAATATTTTTAGATTAGAGTGTTTGCTGAAGACGAAAATAAATAGGGTTAGCTTCCCAGCAATTAGCAAGACCTTAGTACCATAAAGAGAGAGAGAGAGAGAGAGAGAGAGAGAGAGAGAGAGAGAGAGAGAGAGAGAGAGAGAGAGAGAGAGAGAGAGTTTTAGTTTATTCGTGAGCTATGTAGGAAGCTATAACGCGATACATCAATAAAAGCAGTTGTTAGCCTGAAAGCTGAAAACATAAAATAAATATGAAATAAATTCTATTTATAAAAGAAATATACTTTGTGAGTTTATAACTGAACTGAGTGCCTGAAAATTGCCAACTCTTCAAAGGAAATACAACGGACCTATAAATCCAACGGACAAAGTGAACGTTCTAAAAGCTCTTCTTTTTTATATTCTGATTTTCTGTTTCCTTTGCCAAGAACATCTCATCAATATCACCTTAATAGGATTGTCGATATATCCTAAACAACGCTTCCCGCCTTATGCAGAGGCGAAAAGGTCAACACTGTCTTCCATATAGCTTGTGAAGGCTTCCCAAACGATATGTATGTACCACTGGCGGTAGTGCCATTCGCTTCCAGCATGACCGTGTAATTTTTCATGTATGACTTTTCTTGGAGAAACTCATCAGATATTTTATGAAGTATCGTAATTCAGTCCGTTGAGTTGATCGCGTCATCACATTGACTTGGTGAAATTTACAGCGATAATTATACTGTCAGCTTGTATAAAATCACTACACGAGTATACAGAGTTATCATTAAGATTTTCCTTAAAATCGGAAATTTAATTACTGAAAAAGTGCCAATGGTATCATATTCATCATAATACAAACTCTGTTTCTTAAACACTAACCTTTGTTATTAATGAATCTCAGGGGTGGAGAGTAAGTGCTGTCAATTTGAAATTGAGCGAAAGCTTCCGTGGAATGGTGACAGGGAAACAAAAAACTGTTCACAGCTCTATTTCTTATAAGTTTTGCAGGAACGGCACTTTGCTCTAGAAATATTACTTTCGGCCTCCAACAATCAACGAATGCGCAAACGTTTGTGCGTTTGATTTCGCGTGACAAATGTCTTTCAAATCAGGACGCGGCATCCAGTCTTTAATGTTGCATGTTCTTGAAAATGATGTAACAACAAGACTGCGTTGTTTGGATAAAGCGACAAATCTGATTTTGCCAGATTTCTGACAAAGTCAAATTTGCTGTGAGCAAAAGAAACGCAGCGCCAAAATATGAGTAAAAGATATAACAAGCCTGAAAAAAAAAAGTTTTTTGAAAAGACTTATATCAGCTTAACTTCAGTGGAATGCATGGATGCGAATGTTTCTCGAGAGTCTCCTCGCCAAAATACATTGAAGACCAAATGCTCAAAACGAGAGGGTAAAAAGTGCAATGGCATGCCTAACATTCCACATTACTCAAGTGTGTTTGTGCTGTGTGCTGTAGTTATTCCAGAATCTTTGTTTGCTTCAGTGTACTTCAGCTCATTTCATTAATCAGCTATAACAGATTGCGGGTTCTCGGGAATTACACACTACTCTAGCAAAGAAAAGAGTCGGGGTATTTCAATGCAATGAAAATGTTTTGCATAACTGAACCCTGAATGGAATGAATATGCGTTCTTGTTTTTTTATTCAGACTGAATTTGTTACGAAATGCTCTATTTAAGTCAAAGAAAGCAAGTAAAAAAATTTCTACTTTGATATTGGCACCAGAGGTTCTAGCAATGTTTAGTTTTGTAAAGCTTGGGAGAGTAGAAATCTTGGAGGTTGAATTGATAAAAATCACTTGATGGTTGCTTGTGGGATATGCCGCCTCTCACATATGATTATGTAGCTAATTAAACTTATTTTCATTAAAATGCATCGAGGCTAATGCTAAAAGTAACAGCAAAGAAAAATAAGCAATTGAGCGACCTACTTCACGAAATGCCAGTAGTATTTGCCGCTGTTAATGGCAGTCAGAAAATAATAGACGATTTATTCGAGATGGACATCATGTCAGCATGTTTTGCCGTGTGTCATGTGGTTCCCTATGTTCTACAAAATCGAACAAATTCATCTAAATCTGCAGCAGCTGGCATTGGAAGCTGAATGCGGATTAAAAAAGGCATGGACTTGAATTGTTATCTGCATGAAGAGTTTTTTTTATTTTCTCAAGCAATGCTTATTTCACCTGGCACTGATAGCATAAAAATACGCTGATATCCCCCTTTATCTACTGTAATCTCTCTCTCTCTCTCTCTCTCTCTCTCTCTCTCTCTCTCTCTCTCTCTCTCTCTCTCGGGGCGCAGTAAACTGAGTGACCCGTGTTCGATTCTCGGACCAAATGAGGGACAAATGGCTGCATTCGCTATAATCTAATTTGCGTCTATTGACAAAGTAAATGAAATGTGTACCTAGTCGTTAGTTAACTGTTATGCGTCACTGGTGAAGACAGAAGGAGATACAAAGAAAAGAGAGAAAACACACTAGAAGTCAGTGCTCACTGCCTCGACGAGGTAATCCTCGCCCGACTGAGATGAAACCATTCGAAAGAGATCCTATCTGCTACGTAACTCCTATGAATAATAAATAGGAAAAGTTTTAATCTGAGGATCTTTCTCCAGTGCGCGAGAACACCTACATACCTTATGAGTAACCAGTCGTTTACAATGATGCATTTGTGGTTTAAAAGAGTTTTCAAAATCCCTTTAGACAAGACTCAGTGAAAATTTTCAGGTTTAATACAACTGATAAATGTCAACAATTCTATAAATGAATAATGCTAAACCCGGAATTCAGTCACACTTGTTTTCTACCATTCACAGTGGTATTTCATGTCTTTTCCTATAGGCTAAACTATTAACCCCAACCAATAACACCGTCGCCGATGATTTAGAACTTTTCACTACCCTTGTTCAGAAAAACTTGGTCTTCATCTTTCATCTTTGCTAGAACATTTCATGAAAAAAAAAGAAGAATGTAGAATAAAGAATCTCCTTTCCTTCAAGGAGGAATTTTAATATTTTCTTACTAAGGTAGGGGAAAAATTCTCCCATTTAAAAACACCAAGGCCCAAAAACAGAGAATTCTGATAATAAAGAAATTCCCAACTTTACGGAAAAAGTAAGTCTCCAGCATCACTCTACTGCAATGACCAGCACATCCCTTTAGCGGAATATTTATTTTTCTCCGAGAGCGTTGTCCTTTTGCGCACGGACTGCCAAGCACCTTTCAATGACATCTGGTAAAACAGCGATTGCCAGTACCATCCAAAGTTTTCCCTTATTTATTGACGGCGACCTAAATACAACAAACATCGGAGGTTTTACGCTTCCGTTTCTTATTATTGCTGTTTTTTTTTTTTATGCTGGTGCCGTGTGAGTGTTGTGTATTTTTCAGTTTTTATGTCCACCACTGACCTTAAATAACTAAAATTTATGACTTCCCGTTCTCGTATGCTTTCAACATTATTGTTTCCTCTTGTTCAAGTTAGTGATGTATTTCATAAGGCTATGTACGTGTATAAACTTTAAATACTTTAATATGTACAAGTTTTTATATGCAGAAGCAAGAACGCATAAAACTACACTGAATAACTACCATTGACATTAATTCTTGCACACAAACACACACACAAACACACACACACACAAATATATATATATACATATATATATATATATATATATATATATATATATATATATATATATATATATATATATATATATATATATATATATATATATATATATATATATATATATATATATATATATATATTGCAACGACTGGGGTCGTTTTATCGCAACCTCACCCATTTTTATATTTGCAAAGTAATTGAGAAAGAAATAAAAATTAACGTCCCCATTTATTACTAGAACTGAGGTTTCCACTTACCCCTTTCATAAACCCTCTCTTTCATTCCCTAAAATGCTTAATTAAACCTAATCCTCTGCCTAAGAACTTATTTTCAGTTGGCCATTGTACCTTCTTGGCATCATCCAGGGCCAAGGAGGAGCCCACCCATAAAAGAGAAAGCTGGCGCTGTCATATTGAACACGAGGGTTATTATGCAACCACATGATCATCATTGAAAACGTGACAAACATTGACCCTTGCGCCACCTACCAGAGACGCTCGACGTGACCCCCAAAGTTACTAATAGGCAAGGCAATGGAAAATCAGTGAGAGACACACGCCGGACACAGAAAAGCTCAGATGTCCTTAACCTTGCCTGCCCTTTGAACCTACCACATGTTCGACCCCGAGGCTCGAACCAGAATATTTGTAGTGGCATTTTAATTTCCGTTGGCAGCATCCGATCGAAGAGAACACCGTCAACTAGACGAAGGTAATGTACTGGAAATAAGTCTCTCAGTCAGTCACGAGTCCTGTTATTTCTCTGTCTAATATTTATGTCCGAAATAAAGATTTTGAATTTGAATTTGAATTTCATTTATTTTTTCTCATTGTGCGATCACCCTCAGTAATTTGTGTTGGAGCATTCGTTGTCAACGTAATCCCAATCAGTGTTGAACTGAGTTATCTGGCACCATCTGTGCATTCCTCAATTTGCCTTTTGAGTGCCTTATTATTCCTGTAAATACATCGTCTTGTATGTTTGCAGATATTCCTCGACTGTGGAGTCTCTCGGCTCTATCCCCTGTGCAGTTCCCTTTCTCCCCTTCTGCGATGTTCCTGTTATGAAGACATCACCAGCAAGAATATTTATTCTGTGTAGAATTCATTCATTTAAGCAGGCCTTATTATTATCGGCCAGTAATTCGTCATTCTTCTGATCTGTGTTGTGATTTAAATATAAGTAGTTAAGAGAACCCGTGAGTTTACGTAAATTTCCCTCACAAGAAGAAGGCCCTAAGCCATAGATTTCCTTTGTTTGGCTACGAATTGTCCTAATATTGAGTCAGCTGTGAAATAAATAAAGGGAACTCCCTGCATTATCCGTTGCTGCCCAGAGTCAAGTAAGTACCCCTTCAACATTCATAGAAATATATATATATATATATATATATATATATATATATATATATATATATATATATATATATATATATATATATATATATATATATGTAATCATGACAATCACATGTGAAACAGAAATAAATTTCTGATTCACATCGGGATCGAACCTAGGTCTTTCAAACTGAAAGTCAAAATACTGCCAACTGAACCACACAGGTCATAAAAGAAATTGGAACCTATGTACCACTGTACTCAAGGCTTTACTTTGGCAGGCTTACTGCCTAGCATGCCAGCAAGTGACCCAACTTACAGCATTTCATTCGAATTATCCCTTTTGAGTAAGCATAACAAAAATAATTAACACACAATCATGTGTGGAACAGAAGGGATAATTTGAATAAAATGCTGTCAACTGGGTCACTGCTTGGTCGGGAAGTTAGGTGAAACTCTCTGGCATGCTAGGCAGTAAGGCCGATGAAACAAAAGCCTTAGGTACAGTTGTACTTAGGTTCTAACTTCTTTTATGATCTGTGTGGTTCAGTTGGCAGTGCCCTTGCCTTTCTATTTGAAAGACCTGAGTTTGATCCCGTTGTGAGTCAGAAATTTTTTCTGTTCCACACATGATTGTGTTGATTACTTCTATCATATTCACTTAGATAGGATAATTCGAATGAAATGCTGTCATTTGGGACACTGCTGGGTCAGGAAGTTTGGTGAAACTTGCTAGCATTCTACGCAGTAATCTGCCCTGGTAAAAGTCTTAGGTACAATTGTACTTAGGTTCTAACCTCTTTAATGACTTGTGTGGTTCAGTTGGCAGTACCCTTGCCTTTTAATTTGATGTGAGTCAGAAATTTATTTGTGTCCCACACGTGACAGTGTGTTGATTACTTCTATCATATTCATATTCGCTGAGAAGGGATAATTCGAAAGAAATGCTGTCATTTTGGTCACTGCTGGGTTGGGAAGTTGGATGAATCTCACTGGCTTGCTAAGCTGGTAAGCTTGCCAAGGTAAAAGCATTAGGTACAGTGGTACTTAGGGTCCAACGTCTTTTATGATTCATGTGGTTCAGTTGGCAGTGCCCTTGCCTTTCAATTTGAAAGACCTGGGTTTGACTCTGATGTGAGTCAGAAATTTAATTCTGATTCAAACATGATTGTGTTGATTATTTCTGTCATATTCACTGAGATAGGATAATTCGAATGAAATGCTGCCAATTGGATCACTGCTGTGTAGTGAAATTTGGGGAAACTCGCTGGTATAGTAGGCAGTAAGACTGCCAGTGTAAAAGCCTTGGGTACAGTGGTACTTAGGTTCCAACTTCTTTTATTATCTCTGTGGTTCAGTCGGCAGTGCCCTTGCCTTTAAATTGAAAAGACTTAGGTTTGATCCCGATGTGAGTCAGAAATTTGTATATATATATATATATATATATATATATATATATATATATATATATATATATATATATATATATATATATATATATATATATTCATGAAGCTAAAATGTAGCTTAATATCCAATTCAGGCTACTTCGGGAATATCCGCGATGGGGAATTGTCACCTAAGGGGAATTTTTAAAGTGATAAATGGATCGGAACCGCCGGGTCTCTTAGCTCTTATTATTATTTTACATGCAAATAAGATAAACAGGGTCGAAAATAGTCTAGGTCTTTTAAGTGTAAATACAAAAAGAGCAGTTAGCACTTCCTACAGAGTAGGCAGCAACTGTAGCCATCCATATGATCAAAAGGGCCCTGCCAAAAGGGGTGAAATTTATTAGTTTTGTGATGCAGATGATTTGGTGATTGGAGGTACTTTTTTCCAATAAAATAACTTCTATAAATACAACTGGTCTTCTCCAGATAACAGTCTTTTAAAAACGACCACATGGCCATTAATCTAGAGAGAAAAAGAGCACTGAGGATGTTAGGTGTTACAGAGTAGATATTACCAGTGATCACAATCTTGTCATCACCACATTAAAGTTGAAATCAAGAGAACACAACAAAAAAGTTGACAAAGTATCTAGATTTAATACTGCAAAGTTTCTTAAAGATGAACATTGAATGGCTTAAGCAGTTGACTCTCAAAACAGATTTTCAGTTCTAGAAAACATATGTGAAGCAGACCAGGGTGTATATCAACTTCCTGGAAAAGAACTGTGACATGGGATAACAAGGCAGAACGATGGCTCTTTGAAACTAGATGAAACCTGGGATGTAATAAAGGACAGACAGAAGTAAAAGTCAGAAGTAGACAAAGTTCAGGGAGAAGATGAAGAAAACAAAGTGGAACATATGAAGCACTCCTGTTTAAATAGTGAATTTAGATGAAAATCAAAAGATAAGTGAGAGTATATGGACAAACAAGCTGATGATGTATTTAGGGAGTGGCATAAGAGTTAGGATAGCCCACAGCATTATTAACGAAGTATTCAAGGGTGAAAAGAAGAAGGGAAAATACCAGTCAAACGAAGGGATGCAACACAAGAAGAAAGCAGTGTTAAGTGGAACATTTTTGTGAAGTCCTGAATAACAGACATGAAACTGTAGAAGACCTGAATGTACTTTTGATTGAATGCGCAGTTTTTAAGTTGGAATCAATAATAAAGAAACTCAGAGATGGAATCCACCAGGTTAGTGAATTACGGCAGAGATGATTTTAGCTAATACTGAAGTGATACCTCATGTACTAACTAGAATGTTGTGATAATATGGAATGAAGAAAAACAGCCTAATGATTGAGAACTGGGAGTCACAGCAAAGGTACCGAAGAATGGTGACCAAAATGAAACTGGCCAATATAGAGGATTCACACTTATGTCAGGTTTAATGGAAATATCTATTATGTTCATCCTCAACCTGCAAGAGAAAATAACCAATAAAAACCTTACAGATGAACAATTTGGTTTTAGAAAAGGGAGGAGATACACATTCACATATTTGTGTTAAAACATAATGTTGAGAGGTATAGGGTATTTATAGATCCCTTTCTGATGGTTTTTGAAATTTTTTATTAAGGAGTGGAATTGGACAGCATCTACAGTCTAATATTATGGCAGGCCTTGCATCACTATGGCATTCCTGTTAAATGTGTAGAGTTTATTTCAAGTATCCATGAATGCAGTAGGTACAACGTTAATGCTGATGGAGACTTGGCAAATGGATTTGTAGAAAACAATAAGGTGTTACAAAGGAATGTCATTTCACCTCTTCTCATAGATTGCATGATGATAAAAGCAGTCAGAGGTGGAAGAGAAGAATTAGATTGGAGTAACGACTTTAAAAAAAATGTGCAGATGATGCCGTTTCATTCAGCAAAATAACAAAAGATTCACAAAACTTGCTTATTTGAGTGTTTTATATATTTAGTGAGAGGATACTCAAAGTAAATTTATGAAGAACAAAAGTAATAAGGACAGGACTTACACAAAGGGAGAAAAGATTAATGAGGGTGAATCTTTCAAATATTTAGGAGCAATGATATTCAGTACATGTCCTCTTGAGTTGGATTTAATTAAAAACAAATCAACCAATGGGGAGGCTGAATAAGATTTGGAAAGCAAAGACACTGAAATTTCATACAAAAGAAAGAGTACAATCGAGTTCGTTTATAATGAAACCAAGGGACCGTCGTCTGCATTTTGTTATAAACATCGTTCTTTATATCACATCAGTATTCAAATTTCTTTTGTAAATTTTGATAAAAGACAATGTATACATAGGTTTTTTATGTGTTATAATGTTTGTGATGAAAATAAAGTTATGTTTGCAGTTATGATTTTTCGTAAACTCTTAACCTGAAATATATGGAATTCATAATCATGAACATCTAAAGTTGATTCACGCCATTCACAGGGAAATACGTCTTGTGTATTGGTCTTCATGTATAATTTAATATTGATAAATTCTCAACAAAAATCAAATAACTAATCTGTAAATGATATAACTCCAATATAAGCTTTTTTTTACCTGTCAACCACCTAAATACCATGTCATTTTAAAATCAATTACTGACTGCTTCACTGGATAACAGATGTTTGTTGTTTATATAACAATAAAATTCTCACATCGTTGTAGCAGACAATGTTCACTGAGGTATACCGAATAGTTCGTTAAAAGCACGGTTTCGTTATGAACACTTCGATACATATCTTAAAATTTCAGTTTATTTATTCATTTTGGAACCGGGATTACACTTTTATGCATTACATGCCTGTACACTATAAATTAGCTCTCCTTAAGTCTAGTATGATCTGTATTGCTATATATGCATGAATCATGGTATTACAATTTTAAGAGTATGACTATTTGAAAATAAAACTTTAAGAAGAATACTGGGAGTCAGATGGTTAGACATCATACCATAAAGGAAATTACAGAGTTCCATATGCAGGGGAGACAATGATGAAAAGGAGGAGATGCCTTGACCATGTTCTCACAACTCTGGAAGAACAGTACGTGACAGTGTCAACTGGGCTTCCGTGGGTACCAGAAGAGTTGGAAATCCCAGACCTACTTAGATAAGAAGATATGTGAGGGGTTCTGGAGATGGGTGGAGGTTTGTGGACGAAAGACAAGAGTGGCGGAATTACACAAAGGCCTGCTAAGTATTGTGGCGCTGGATACAATGTTGGTGATGGTAATGATGTGTGGGGTGCTACAAGAGAATGCTTGTTCATCTTTGCTAATTGCCCTTCTCATAGATATCGTAATGAAAATGGTGGTCGAAGACAGAAGAGAGAGTTTAGATTGGGGAGAGGACGGAAAGTTGAGAATCACAGTATGCAGGTGATGTTGTTTTAACCAGAAAAGCAGTCTGTTACAACTCCAAGAATCATTACAGGTTCTCTCAATCTCTAAACAAATAAGGATTCAACACCAGCAACTGAGATATGGGAAACAAACATAAAAAGATACAATCTCTTAACACTACAACACGTTTATTCACAACCTTACTTACAAAGAAAACGAAATGTGGCTTCCCCTCAGCTTTCATTCAACATGAAAAATCAAAGCCGTTATAGATAGGGGGAATAGGTTGGAGCCATTTTAATACTTAAATGGCGAACTGGTGAGTTGTGTTTCATGGCTGGGACTTTAGCTGGAGAGCTGATGCTAGCATGGTGGCTTCGGGCTTGAAGACGTCACAGAAAGGTTGGCTTCAAGATGGCAGAGCAAGTGTTATATCTTCCGGAATCCAGAGATTGTGCAATTGGAGGGCAGGGTGGGCTGGTTACTCCTCGTCACAGCAGGAAGGGCTTGGCAACTTCTCTTCGTCACTGGTGTGTTGGGCTTGCGACTTCACCTTGTCTCGGGCATGAAGGGCTTAGAGACTTATCCTCATCACAAGCAGGAAGGGCTGGCTGCTTCTCTTCATCTCAGGCATTAAGGGCTTAACGATTTCTCCCCGTCACAAGCAGGACAAGATTTTATGGAGACAGGTGTTCAAGTCTTCTGAAGGGAAGGCCTCTGATTGCCCTCTGTGTCTCTATCTGTCTCTGTCTGCCCTGGGTAGTCTCTTCTGGAAGCTTACATACCACTGTATGGGTGGAGCCAATGATGACCGGCAATGGTCATTCCCATATAAGGAGTTTTTGATTTACTGCATACTGACTGGCTCCTTCAAAACTGCCCCATTTCGATCACGTCATAGAAACTAGAACAAATTTTCTGATGCAATTTTGATCTAATATTACGCCTTTTCACAAAAGCATTGCATGAGAGACCACATGGTGTCGTTTCTTCATCTAGTCGCTAATTTGCCATGGAGTGTTGACAACAAGAACTGACAAGCATTAAAACCTCCTCCAAACACAGGATTCAGACACGTATTGGAAAAAGATATTTCTTTTTTAATATATTTCTTCAGTACTAGTGCATCTACCCATGACACACCCCAACAGATTTACAAAGCTTGTTTAAAAAAATAAATGCTCTATGGAGAAAGGACTTTAAAAATCTAAGGAAAACAGAGATAATGAGGACAAGATGTGGTCCAAGGGAAGAAATAACATTTGATAGAGGTACGATCAATAAGGTTGAATCTTTCAAATATTTAAGAACAATGATATTCAGTTCAGGTTTCCCGGAGTAAGACTTTAGTAATCAACTTAAAACCCCAATCAATTATTAGGAGGTTAACTAAAATTTGGAAATCAGGCAGATAAAAATTACACTTGAAAGTAAGATTACAGATAAATAGAATGATCTATATTACTTTATGGACATAAATCTCGGAATGACATTATAACTATATCTAAAAGATTATGTCGATTTGAGATAAGAGCTTTCAGAAGAATATTTGTCGTCAAAAGGCAGGATGGAGTTATTAGAAATGATACCAGAGGCGAAATTATGGAATTTCATATGTAGATGATATAATGATGAAAGGGAGAGGAGATGGGCCAGAACATATTTTTTCCACAGCCCTTTGGAGGATGGTACTGATACTTTCAGTTGGGCTCCTGTGGGCTCCAGAAGAGATAGGAGACCTAGACCCACTTACATGAGATGTGAGAGAAGGGAGTCTACTAATTTAAGATAACACTTGTCTCATTTTCTGAATTTCTTTTTATTTTCAAAACTAAAACTCAGAAGGAAAAGATAAAAATTGTTACACTGCCGTTCCAGGTAACCTCCCCTGCCTAGAGCTATTTCATGGCTATCATCAGGGCTACATTAGACCGATCGTGGCATCGACGAGATCACTGCAGAGTAGGCTGGAGAAATTTCTTTCCAACATAATGGGAAAATGGGTGGGTTTAGTATCTGAAGGGCATCTAAAACATAACATGAACCTTATATGTGAATTATCCAAAATTGACGTAAAAGTCAAGAAGATGATGGGAGTAATAAGAAGAACATGGAAGAAGTGCTTTATACATGTGACTTAGATCATGATGTTTTGATAAAATTGTTAACAGTGGCCCTCAGCGTCAATGTGTTTCAGTGGGGTGAAAACTTTTATATACAAAAAATGGCGTGGCTATGGGTTCGAGTCCTTCTCCGATCTTAGCTAACATTTTTAGGGAATGGTTTGAAATGGAAGAGGTGGGTAAATTAAATAAAGGGAACTTAAACATCATTAAATGGGATAGATACGTGGATGACATCATGATTATTTATAAGGGAGAAAGAGAAGAACTACACAAGTTCCTAGGAAGCAAATAAACTAAATGAACAAATCAAGTTCACAATAAAACAAGAGGAGGGAGAAACTCCTTTCTTGGATTTACTGGTAAGAGGAAAGGGGAAAATTTAAAATTTAAGGTACACAGAAAGAAGACATACACCAGTTCATACATACATACATACATACATACATACATACATACATACATACATACATACATATGTTCTCCAGTCATAAGAAAGAAATTAAAGTGGGAATAATGACTGGGTTGGCCATCAGGGCTTACAGGATTTGCAGTCCCGAATTCTTAGATGAAGAGCTGGAATACCTGAGGGAGCATTTTAGGAGATTAGGATACACTAAGTATTGGTGGGAATGGGCACACATTAAGGTAAGAAAAAAATATTTTGGGGAGAGGGAAGGGATAGACAAGGAACATTTCCCCTTTCTACAGATATCTTGATTTCTTCATATCATAGGTAAGAATAAATTCGAAATTCGAAAAATGAACAAGAAATATATCTCCTATTTCTATAGGATTAATTAACTACTTTTAAGTATCTAATATATTGTAATAATGATAGTGTACATCTACAAGTACTGACAAAATAGTTAAGATTAAGGTGGTTTTGCACCAGCATGGGATCTTAAGCCCTGTACACACTATGCATCATGATGCATGCAGTGTTGAACGGATATGTTGAAAAACCACTTTTTCAACACGAAGCTGCATCATCAGTGTATTGTTGGGGCGGACCGACTTCAAAAGCCTACGCAGTGATGCAGAAGCAGTCCGAGGGGTAGGAGGTCCCGCTCAGCTCCAGCGCCGATGGCTTGATCACTGCCATCGGCCAAACTCCTTGAATGGACAAGGACCAACACTCTACACTGTTGTATTTTCCAGCTTAAGTTGAGTGTTTGATGGCTGGGATGCTTTTGGAAATATATATATATATATATATATATATATATATATATATATATATATATATATATATATATATATATATATAAAGATATATATATATATATATATATATATATATATATATATTTATATACATATATATATATATATATATATATATATATATATATAGTATATATATATATATATATATATATATATATATATATATATATATATATATATATATATATATATATATATATATATATATATATATATATATATATATATATATATATTATATATATATATATATATATAGCAAATATATATATATATATATATATATATATATATATATATATATATATATATATATATATATATATATATATATATATGTTCAAGTGTTTGAGTGTCCAGTGTGGATGATATCAGTCGTTGATAAGAGCTCTGGCATATTTCTTTCTGAGCCTTAGAATGCCCTGTATGTATACCATACATGTATACCTGTATGTATAATGCATGTACACTTTATGTATCATGTATTCTGGGAGGGCTTGGAGATAAAATAGCAGTACTGATCCAGAGACACTTAGTCAGGAACAGGGTTTACTGGAAATAGGGTCTCTCTCTCTCTCTCTCTCTCTCTCTCTCTCTCTCTCTCTCTCTCTCTCTTCTCAATTATTGTTATACTGGCTACTCTCAGTTTGTAAAAGTTTTGTTAAACTCACCAAGAAACTATTCATCTTTTTGTAAGAGTGATCCAAGGTATATATTTTGTGCAAGCATTGTGGAAAGTGTAATGGTCTAACATTACAAAAGGTAGTTGATGTTTACTGGTTTTGTTATGTTAAGAGTTGAAGTGGAGGTGTTCTAGGTAAAAGAGAATTATTATTTTGATAAGAGGTGAATAATATCTCTTATAGTAGAGTTCTAATGTGTCTTGGTTACAATTATATATCATTGTGTATGCCAGGACTTAGCAGTGTTGTCTTTGAGAAAGTCTTAGAAAGACGTGAGTTTAACCTTTAAAAAAGTGAAGGTAATCTTTTGAGAGATTGATGTAATCTAAACATATTTTTGTCTTAGAGAAATTGCTATTGGCATATTTCCATTCTGCTATTTCATTCTTTATATGTCTGTGTTATCATATTAATATAATTTTATAATTACTGTTTTACAAAGTTTTGTGCTGGTGATTACTTAGCATTTTAGTAGTGATAACATATTATTGAGATTTCTAGAAAATAATATGTGGATTCCAGTCAGTAATATTTTTTGGTGAACATTTGTGTTGAGTTTAATTAATCAGGTATATAAGCTAAAATTTGAGTGATAGTAAATGGTTTGAATCTACTTTCAACCAAATTGGCTTAATGAATTAAAGTTAGGAACTTGATTAAGAAATACTTAAATCTTACACTGTTATCAATTAATAGTAAATCTTTTGAGACTGTGAACTCAGTATTGGGATAACTTTTGAACTTAGAAATAAATCTGTTTGTTTAAAAGTTTTAAAAGCACAAATATCATTTTGACCACTTGTAATTAGAGAAAATAATGACGTACAAGGTAAGTGGATATATCCGTTTGTTCAGCTGGAGACATATCTAGGTGAAATAGAACCATGAAACATTATAAAAACATTGGTAGTAGATGCCTCCATTTTCCATTAGTCTGTTTATAGCTTGTTAGTTGTTACCTCACTCATAACTTGATAAAGATACATTGATTTTCTCAAGTGATAAGTAAGTTTTATGGGATCACTGTACATTTAGAGTATTCAGTCTTAATATATTTGTTATGAGGTTTCAAGTATCTGGTTGAAGTGAGGTAACTTTTTGGCATTATTATTTGTGTAATAACCAGGCACTTGATCACTTCGTGACAAAATGATTTGGTGCCCGACCCGGGAAACTAAAGAATGGGATTAAATTGAACAGGATTGAATGAGATTGAACGGGATTGAACTCAGGATCGATCCCTGATAAAATAGTTGATGGTCAGATCTGGGAGAATTAAACAAAATATTTGGTGCCCATCATCCGGGAAGAGTTAAACAGAATATCACTCTGGTTTATGATTTATACTGGTGATGTTAGGAATATATCTTGGTAGGAGAGTAACCATAATTGTTTTGAAGTGTATTGTGAACCCTTTTGTTGAGTAAACTAGAGGAAATGGTCTTGGTTTAGTTCGGGAATTTTGGCTGCTCCAACCATCAGAAAGTTGTTCAAATCTCACCTGACTAAGGCAAGGTGAAAAATTCTTAGCAGTGACAGGTGGGGTTATGTTACTTTTGATATGATTGGCACAAGTCAAGTGTGTCGCAATCCAGGCATTAATAAGCTCTACAAAGTAGATGGAGTTACAGCCAAGGAATTGTTGAATGCAGCCAGGAGGTAGAATTTACAAATAAGGTTAGGCAAGAGAATGAGAACAGTGATGTACAGGAAGAACTTAGAAGTTTAGACTCAGAAGAATTTTTGGGGTAGACTGAAGGTGATAGTGAATCAGGCAAATCCATTTAGGCTGCAGATACAGGCTGATAAAGAAAAAGAAGAAAGAGATAAAGCAAAGAAGAAAGAGATAGAGCAAGGCGGCAAGAAGAAGAAGAAAGAGAAAAAGAAACATGAAAGGAGTTGGAGTTAATCAGAGCTCGATCCACATTACCTGTAAACCCATATAACTATATCCAAGGTAATGCAGACCCTGTGTTTGATGTAGTAAGAGTGCAGAAGTTAATTCCAAAGTTTACAGAAGAAGCTCCAGGTGAGTTTTTTGATTACTTCTGAAAAGTGCATTTCAGGTATGGGATGACCAGAGGATAAAATGGTCAGACTTGATACAGGGTGTTCTCACTGGTAAAGGAAGAAGTGCCCTACCTACCTTATCAGCTGATCAGTGTAAAGAGTATCAGGTAATCAAACACAATGCGCTACAGGTTTACCAGATGACCCCTGAATATTAGTGAAAGATTCAGATCTTTGAAGAAGGATGACAAGGTGACTTTCTTGGATTATGCCTATAAAATATGAGATGTTTTAAACGATGGCTGAGGCTGCCAAAGGCTTCATGGACGAACCTGAAGAATTAGTGGTCTAGAGCAATATATAGCAGGGAATTCTGAACGTATAAGAGCTTATTTGAGAGAGAGAGAGAGGTGAAGAAACTTGATAAAGCTGGGTTACTTCCGAGTGAGGACTATAAATATTAATATCCAGCAAAAGAATTATAATGGCGGGTACCAGAACCAAATAATTACAGTTTATAGGTCTCAGTCGAGTTTTAGAACAGTACTGTGAGAAACCTCTAATAACTATACCAGTACAAGCCAGGATATGCCCTTACAGCAGTGGAATGTTAAGCCCGCTCCTTCTAGTCTATTCTCAAGACAGGTGCAGAAAAAACTACGTTGTTTGCCACAAGTGTGGAAGAGTAGGACATTATAGTTAAGATTGCTATAGGGTGTACCAGCAGACTAAGCCAGTTGGACAGGTGACAAGAGGTAGCCAGGTAAAGCCAACTGCAAGGAACAGTGCAGGAAAAAATGAAATGAGACAACCAGAGTGCTTAGCAACCAGTGGAAATGCAATTTCCGGAAGTGAGTGGCTGAACAGTGAGGAGGCTTTTAAGCCATCTGTGAAGTATGCAGACAACTCCCTTTGAGTGTACAGGTACCAGCGGGAGATATTATGTGGATACAGAGTAATCATAATGTGGTAGTTCGAGGTGCTCACTGAAAGTTGGAAAGAATCTCACCGAGATCTTGAAGTTATTAAAGGGTACAGGAGGAGAGAAGTAACTCCTATATGCGGCTTGCATTTGTTATGTGAATTAGTGACAGGAAATATTGATATTGCACTAAAGGACTCACTAGCTGTTGAAGGTGTGCTGTTTTATTGAGTAATGAAGTTGGTGGTGTTCCCTTTGTTCTTTGTTCTGTAGTGACAGACAAACCGTTAAGGATTAGTCCTATAATAGAATTAGAGAAGAAAAACCCTCACCTATTTCCAAGTTGTGTAACTACCAGGAGCATGAAGAGAACTGAGCATAGAATTGAAGAAACTGAAGATTTACCTGCACCAGAAAGATCTTTGAGCTTAGAAGAGCTGCAGAGTTAACAGATATTGAGAGTTCAACCCTTGAAGTTGGTCAAGTGACTAGAGAGAAATTAGTGGAACTGCAGAAGAGGGATGCAACGTTGGCTGATCTGTTCTTCAGAGTTGTTGAACAAGAAGAAATGCAACAAACTTCTACCTGTTATTATCTACAGGAAGGATTGCTAATGAGGAAGCATCGACCTGCAGATATACCAGGAAATGCTGGAATGGGGGTGAATATCATCAAATTTTTGATTCCATATCCATTGGAGGAAGCAAGTGGCAGCAGAAAGCAGACGAGTCTGGACATAAGGGAATCAGGAAGACTGGGTTGAGAAGGTTATGAAGTATTTTTTTTTTTGGCCTGATTCATACAAGGATGTCAGCAAATTTTGCAGGAGTGTCATACATGCCAGACAGCTGTAAACCAAATGAAACTATTCAAAAGTTCATACAACTGATAGTTAGAGGAGAACCCTAGCAAGGCATATAGACGGGTTAGTTGGCTTCTGAAAAATCAAAGAAGAAAGGACATGAATATCGTTGACACAATGTGTGTCCCGTAACAAGACGTCTGAGGCGATTCCTGTAAGAAGTATAAGTGTAAAGGTAATTTAAGGAGAAGTTATGGAATTTTTCTCCAAGTTTGGAATTCCAGAGTCTGTACAGAGTGATATAGAGGAACTAACTTTAATTTCAAATTATTCCAGGATGTGATGAAGTTGTTAGAGCGAAACAACAGTTAAAAACCGCTTATCACCCAGAGACTCAATGATCCTTAGAAAGGTTCCACCAGACTTTGAAAACTATGTTAACCAAGAACTGTAATGAGTTGGGAAGAGAGTGGGATGTTGGTTTACCCTTAATGTTATATGAGGGTAGAAATGCTTATCAAGAAAGTATAGGATGTTCGCCAAATTAAATGATTTTCGGTCGAGACATGAGAGGTCCGTTGAAAATCCTTGCAGAGAACTGGGAAGAAAATCAAGAGGAAGTCCAGGGAGAATATGTGAAGAACTTGAGGAAAAGGTTAAAATAAATTAGAAAATTCTCTTTAGAAAATTTGAAGACAAGCCAAAAGAAAATGAAAAGAAAGTATGATGCTAAGACTAAGCTAAGAAACTTTAGTGTTGGACAGCAAGTTCTAGTGTTCTTACCAGTGAAAAGGTCTCCCCTTACAAATAAATTTCAAGGTCCTTATAGGATAACAGAAAAGTTAAGGGTCGAACTTATGTGACTGAAACACCAGGGAGAAGGAAACAACAGAGGAATATACATGTAAATCTTTTGTAACCCTACTTCTCAGAGACTAGAACTGAGGTTATGTCTATAACTCAAACAACTTCATATACAGAGGATGATGACGGTTACGAGTTGGGAGCTGAAAACAAGATGAACAATTCTCAATATTAGAAAAATTTAGAAAACAACTAAAACATCTAAGTGTTGAACAAAGCAAAGAATTAACTGATATGATCCAAAGTTTCCTGAGATTTTACAGACATACCTTAAGTGTACCTTAATTTGACAAAGCATGAAATAAAGATTAGGAAGATGCTTAAACCATTCACAAAGAGCTTTACCGCATCATCCTTTCATCGAGAGATGTTTTGAAAAAGGAAGTTGAATATTTGTTGCAACACGGATTGGCAGAGCCTAGTTCAAGCTACAGTTCCTCCTTGTGTGTTAGTGAAGAAACCAGATGGCTCGTTTAGGATGTGTACTGATTATAGAAAACTGAATTCCATCAGTGTGTAGCCATAATTACCCCCACTCTTATTGATCAATTACTTGATAATGTTTGGCAAGCTAAGTTTGTTTCTAAAGTAGTGAAAGAGTTACAAAAGAGTTGTGAATATGGCCAGAGTTTATTACTTATTTTGTGCAAGTTTTTCAGCCATAGTAATTTCTGATTGATTGTATAATCTGTTAAATGTAAAGAGAGAACATTTTGGGAGAGCAGTGTAATTGTAGATTATTTATCCCGTCCCGAATCAGCGGATTCGAACCCAGGATAATTAATCTTCTGGGGGGAGGAATATTATAAGGTGTTATAATATATAAAACCATTCTACAAGCATAATATGTATTTCTGTGAAAATTTTGATGTTTTGCTTGCAGATTCATCATTTGTCATGAGATATGATTTTAAAATGTCTTTTTCTTACAGATAAATTGTGTATAATGTAATCTTAAAATGTTTTGATATGTTTTTTTCCATTTGTTTAATATATTGTGTAGTATGTTAAAGTATTATGAACTCGAATTCTTAGCGTGTTGTAGAGAAAGAGAGTGTAAGATTCTTATCAGATCACTACATCCTGTATTTACACAGTTGTTTGGGGTCCAGGAAGTTGTGTTCGCAGAGGCCCTCTTGTCTTATCTGACAATTTTGACAGCCTATTGGCAAATTGCCTGTTATGCATTTATCATGTGTGCCTAATCCATGGTTATTAGCTGTGTTTGTGCTTATTCTTTTCCATGATCTTGAATGAGGAACAGAGAGAGAGAGTTGAAGTTGACATGCTGTCAGTGAGCCAGTTTTAGTCCAAAAGCACTTCCTTCTGTTTGCTCAAGTGTTTTGAGTGTTCAATGGATGATACACAATATTGATAAGAGCTCTGGGTATATTTCTTTCTGAGCCTTAGAATGCCCTTGTATATGTATACCATACATGCATGTCTGTATGTATAATGCATGTACATTTTATAATATGTATTCTGGGAGGGCTTGGAGATAAAATAGCAGTACCAATCCAAAAACAATTTAGTCAGGAACAGGGTTTGCTGGAAATAGGTCTCTCTCTCTCTCTCTCTCTCTCTCTCTCTCTCTCTCTCTCTCTCTCTCTCTCAATTATTGTTATACTGGCTGCTTTCCTGTTTGTAAAAGTTTTGTTAAACTCACCCAAGAAGTGTATTCATTTTGTAAGAGTGATCCAAGGTATATATTTTGTGCAAGCATTGTGGAAAGTGTGTAATGGTCTAATATTTACAAAAGGTAAAGTGATGTTTACTGGTTTTTGTTATGTTAAGAGTTGAAGTGATGTTCTAGGTAAAAGAGAATTATTATTTTGATAAGAGGTGAATAATATCTCTTATAGTGAGTTCTAATGTGTCTTGCTGCTAATTATATATCATTGTGTATGTCATTGTGACTTAGCAGTGTTGTCTTAGAAAGTCTTTAGAAAGACGTGAGTTTAACCTTTTTAAAAAAGTAAGGTAATCTTTGAGAGACTGATGTAATCTTTAAAACATATTTGTCTTAGAGAAATTGCTATTAAGTATATTTCCATTCTGTATATTTCTATCTTTATATGTCTGTGTTATCATATTACTATAATTTTATAATTACTGTTTTACAAAGTTTTGTGCTGGTGATTACTTAGCATTTTGTTAGTGCATACTTATTATTGAGATTTCAGAAAATATTTCTGTGGATTCCAGTCAGTAATATTTTGGTGAACGTTCGTGTTGAGTTTAATTAATTAGGTATATGTTTAAAACTTGAGTGATAGTTAATGATTTGAATCTTACTTAACCAAATTGCTTTCTTAATAAATTAAAGCTTTGTGGATTAAACTTGATTAGGAAATACTTAAATCTTACACTGTTATCAATTAATAGTATACCTTTTTAAGACTGTGAACTCTGCATATAACTTTTGAACTTAGAAATAGAACAAGGGAAACAGTTACAGTGTTTATTGAAGTGATGCCCATTTTCCTCTAGTCTGTTTATAGCTTGTTAGTTGTCACCTCACCCATAACTTGATAAAGATACATTGATTTTCTCAAGTGATAAGTAGTTTTATGGGATCACTGTACCTTTAGAGTATTCAGTTTTAATATATTTGTTATGAGGTTTCAAGTATCTGGTTGAAGTGAGGTAACTTTTGGTATTATTATTTGTGTAATAACCAGGTGCTTGATCACTTAAATGACTTTATATATATATATATATATATATATATATATATATATATATATATATATATATATATATATATATATATATATATGATATATCTAAAAAGCTTATAGGTCACAAGTATTTTATGAATTACAATACACAGTAGATGTTTGAATAATTAGTGTGGCTAAAGGCATTTTGGAGAACCTTGACAAGGAAGGCAAAAGGAATATTTGCCCCTCCCTTGATCCATTAATCGCACTCTGTATATCCCTTTCAACTTTCTCTTCTCGAACATGTGATGCTTTAAAATCTGGCCGGAGAACAAGTGAGCAGTGTTGCAGTACAATTTGGCCACTAGTAATTTTATTCAACACCACTACTGCATCACGTGGCTGATACATGATGCATAGTGTGTACGGGGCTTTAGAGACTGCGCCAATTCATTATACAAACAGCTTGCCCCTGCAGTTACTTAGATGTGAGCACTGTATGATGTTTCTTGTCTAGACGAAAATGTTAAATATTTATAAGCGGTAAATCTTTGTAAAACATAAGAAAAATATGTTATCGTACATAGGCTGTGGAGAAGAAATGGACAAGACAAATCCTAAGCAGGGCGGAATAGGAAGGAGATTAAAATCCTTGGAAATGAAAACAACCCCCTATAATCTCATAATTATAACCTCAGGGTTTGTCTCATAGACATCCAAAGGTTTGTCACGCACGTGTCAAGTTGTTGTTTTGTGAAATTGGCAACAGGGCAGATCTTTAAACGCCACGCCAGAGAGGTCTGTCATCGTGGGTCGAGTATAGCTAAGCCCCAACCTTGACCTGCTAGCTAGAACTAGTAAGAATTTATCGAACCTGTAAATTAATTCTCAACAAAAAGCGTTAATTTCTCCAAAAGCAAGTCTGGAATCAGGAAAACAAGGTATTTATTAGGGTCAATTTTATTTCAGATTCGTGAATAGGAAAGTGTAAATCAATGAATAATTCATGCCACATTTGATTAGGAACTCGTAAATTTGTTCAGAAGTAATTCTAAAGTGGATGGCAGCAGAGAGCTTTTTAAATATTAGTGCGGTACAGCGAGTGCTTGCTCTGTGAACGACCTTGTTAGGTAGCTGCGAGTTAGTTATTTTGGAGTCAGGGTTTTGCATTGCACATTAGCAATCTTGCATATGTTAGCAGTTAGGAGGTTAGCTAATGTATGATCCGTGAACAGTTACCGTCGAGAGAAAACCGCATGTTTCTCTCTGTGTGAAATTGTAAAATTTATGTTATCATTCACTGTGTTGCCAACTGCTCCACCATGAGAGTCAGCCTCCACTCTCCGCTCAGACACCCGTTCCCTCTGCTATTGTCTTTCATTACACATTCTTAAGCTACATTTTATGAATTCCATTCAAGAGAATTTTTTCTTTCAAGTCATTCAAATTACGTGTCAGATATTAATTTCTGGAATCACGTCTTTTTATAAAAAGTCACTGTCCTTGCAAGTGTTGAGTTTCCGCTAAGCCTTTCGTCAAGCTAATGTAAATTAATTAATGCTGTTGTCCTCGCCATGTGTTCATCTCCGCTACACTTTGGATAAGTGAATGTAGGCCTAATTATTTTAATCTACTAGGGGGAGATTTATGAACCCATTCATAGCCTGTACTTTTTAATGTGCTTATTGTGCTAATTTGATATTTTTTGTGTGTTTCACTTTTGCTCCACGTGTTACCATTGTGTCTGTGACACCAGTGGAAGCCAGGGTATCTTGGTAGCCATATTAGATTTTAACATATTTGTTATGCTGCATCTGAAACTAGACACTAGGTGGGAATTGTTTTCAGTTTCTAGGATATGTAGTCATGAATGTCAGATTTTCACATGAGTAATATTTTATTTTGGGTAAAATAATCACACCTTTGCTTCACACGTTACCATTGTGTCCATGGGCGAGTTAAGCAAATTTAAATAAATAGACCCATGCATTCATAGGCTTTGCCTATGCACTGTGTTGAAATAATCATATCTTTGCATTCTTAGGCTTTGACCCATGCTTTGTAAAATAATAATACTTTGCATTCGTAGGCTTTGACCCATGCATTATGTTAAAATAATCATACCTTTGTATTTGTAGGTTTCAACTCCTGCTTTTTGTTGGAGTAGTCATACCCTTGCATTGTAGGCCTTGACCCATGCCTTGTGTTCAAAATAACTTTGTATTGTAGTCTTTGACCCTTGCATTGTGTTATAATCACACCCTTGTATTTGTAGGCTTTGACCCATGCAGCGTGTTACAACAATTATACCTTGGCATTTGTAGGTTTTGACCTGTATAAATTGTTCCAAAATCTCACACTACTGCATTGTAGGCTATGACCCGTGCATTGTGTAAATCCTCAAATTTTATTTGTGTCTTCTTTACCATAGGGGCAGGCTTATTGATTATTTTTGCAGTACACTCTGCCTAGTTCAGAGTGCCATTTCCATCCCACATAATGGTTGTGTGGCCATCCTAAGATTTTATCAGTTCTGGGAAAGATCAGACCCTGCTCTAAGCATCAGCCATGTTTGTCTCTAAGGAAATTAGGGCCTTCATGGAGGTAGGGAATCTTCTGGGACTGAGAGCAACAGATCTGACAAATTGGGTTCAAACCCAGATCAGTGCTACTAGGCAAGAAAAGGAGGAGGGACAGCATGAGCAATTCTTGGCACAAGAGACAGAGAAGGAGAGACAGCATAAGCTAGCCTTGGCACAAGTGAATGAGAGGTCTTGCCTCTGTCCTGAGCACAACCTGGGTCCCTCTCCAGATCCTCTGCCAGATTCTCTATGCATAGACAGCTTGTTTGACATGCCTGAGCCTGAGATAGTGACAGAGCTGAAACAACCAGATTTCAGCTGGATCCGTATGCTTTGGCCAGATGAAGAGCCAGTGCCTGAACCCCTCATCCAATCTCCCTGCAGGAGACCGAATTCCCTTTCAGCCTTTGTCAGGGGCAGATGGTTTTTCCTGCCCTGCCATTGAGATAATGCCAGTACAAATTGAACTCACTGACCAGGGCAGTATTCCATCCATCACTGATGTTGAGCCGTTCCAAATTCAGTTTCTGTGCCTGAGCCTGCCTCAGTGCCAGTGCCACAGCACACCCTCAATCTCCCTTCAGGAGGTCTTACAACTCCCAAGTCCTCAAAAGACAAGATTCTGGTGGATGGTTACCTAAGAGCCAAATTGATTACCCAAATTCAGGAACTGCAACGACAGTTGGCAGAGATAGATAGCACCAGCCTTACTCCAGTTGTTACAACAGAAGCCGAAGTGGATGGCACTACTTCAGGCCCTAATGATGGCACTACCACTGCCGAGGTTATCGCAGCAACCAAGGCAGTGGCTAGCATAGTGCCTGCTTCGTCTGGTAATGTGGCCTCCAGTGCCTCTCCCTGCTTAGGTCCAGAAGGCACTCTTGAGCCTTCCCAGGAATCGATCCCACCAGTTCCCACTGAGATATCCCAGCCTATTGGCGAATTAGAAGAGTCAGAGCCATCAATAAAGCCAGTGCTCATTTCCACAGTTGGTCCTGAGGAAAATTTCATGAAGATGAAGTATGCCGTTCTCTTGATAAAACGTAGTCGGCTCCACCCTGTAACTACAATTCCAGCGCCTCCCAGGAGAAGTAACTGGAAGTCTACCCGCATCAAGGGGCTAAACTTCCAGTGCTACAGCTGGAAGGTCAAGTGCCTAAAGCTCGAATAATGACAGAGCTTAGGTGCTCTCCCAGCCCTGGTGCCTAGGCACAATGTCATGTATATATTACACATAGCATTAGGATCCCATTTTTGTATTCATTACAGCCACTGAGCTCTCTTGGCACTCATATTATATAGCTGTAATAGTACCTCATTTTAATAGAGCAACCTAGTCCCTGATCCAGAAAGAATGTCTAGGTTGTCTCCTACCTTTAGTCAGTATTGTTGTATTGAAAAAATTTATTTTGGTATTTCACTAATTCTGTGCTTGAGCCCAACAAGCTGAAGAGCATGTCCTAGCCATTTTTGTAGTTTTTTTTATTACATTGTGTAGCATGTATCACAGAGTAATTAACTCACGTGTATTTCAATATTTTCATTCAGATAAACTTGTATTGCTAACATACTTCATGTCCATGCACATTATGTCATTGATTAAGTGATTTTTTTGCAATTTACTTTATTCTTTGCACGTAGCCAGTTATCATTTTTGTGCTGTGTTAGCTTAGGTCTGTGTGAAATTCAGTTGGCTATTTTTTTATTGGCCTTGAGTCAGTAGCACGGCCAGTTCATTTACACCACAGACAGTAACTTAAAATAACCACAGACACCCTTATGCTAGTGTTAGGGATATTAGTTAAGTTAGCTAGTAAGCTCACTCCTCCTCAGGGGATAAGATAGAGTTATATATTTTAGCCTATTCTCATTTGCATGGGCAAGAACCCATTAAGGGGAGATAATTAACGTGATCGATACCAGCGGCTTGCTAGTGCAGACCTTCATGCCTGAAAGAGAGTGGAATATCTGCTTAAAGGGGGAGCTTTTATGAATGTATGCTGTGTTGCTTATTTTCTTAATAAATCAGTAAATTTGCCATTTGACTAGGGGGTTAGGGTATAGCAATAGTATAGGGAGTGACAGGAGATTTTTAGGGAGGGTTTCTGCTTTCCCCTAGTTAATGAGGTGCCTGGGAAAACGCCTGGGAACAATAATGACTGTTCCGTTCTAGCTAAGCCCTAACTCAGTTTTGTATTTTCAATTACTGGAGAAGATTTTTTCTCATTAATCTGCAGGTAAATGCACTCTGGTCATCGCCTAAAGTCATGCCAGCAGCACATTTTCATGCCATAAAAAGGGCAAGACAATAGAAGAGTCAGTTAGTCTATTTGTGTCCTCTGAAGGCTCTGTTCATCAGAGGATCAAACTTGGAGAGCTTTAACTTTGAACCAGACACCGTCCCAAGATAGTTAAAATCTATTGCACCTAGAGAATCTTCTATACAAGCATCCCAAGGAAGCAAAGTGATTCAAGAGTTAGTTCTCAGCCAGTGTAACTTTTTCTCTTACTTGATACCTCTCTCTCACAATTCATAATTTAATTCAATCCCTTTTCCCTTTGACTTTGCACACACACGGACTGAGCCATCCTTCTATATATAAACAATGGAAAATTAAAAGGTGAGGAACTAGGCCTTCCTCTTCCCACTTATTGACCTTTTGCTCTACCTGTTCCCTAATCTTAAAAGGAATCCTATGAAGGGACAAAAATAGGCTTAGTTTTATCCTCCAAAAGTACCTTGTGTTCTAACACATTAGTTAACCCCAACTTGTCCCCCTTTAAGAACAACAATATCTGCAAACTCAGCCAGAACATCACCAACCCCTCTATATATTCTTTATAATCAGCATTAGCTAAATGATCTCTAAAAACCTGTCTCCTAACTTGCACAATTCTGCCTCTGAAAATTCATTGTTGTCCCCTACAATAGCAAATGAATTATCCTCCTCAACCCAGTCTTCAAAATCAACAGCATAAGTATCCTTCTGATATCTCCTAACTGAATTGTTACAGTTTAGTAATTCTACCTAAGTAACCCCTGTATTGGACACTTTACTTATAGAAACCATACTCACTACACCATTGAGCTTCTTGCTACCCTCACTCACACACACCTGTCTGGGCATTTTCACGTCTTTCACCCAAACTTTCACTAGGGCAACCGTACCTGGGCCCAAAACCACTTCTTCCGATAAAATCCATTTATAAAACTTCTTCCCCTCACAAACATGTTCAGTATCAACCTGTGAACTGTTATCAGCTCCCAATCCATTATCATTATCCCTTTCAATCTCATCCATTTCCATGTATGGGACAAAAACCCCAGGTACCCAAACAGTAATACCTCCTAACCCCATATGAACTGAGATTCTTTCCGTCAGCACGCTGGATGACCCAGCAACAATGAACTCCCCAAAGCAGCCCCTCATATAATAAAAAATGGCTCTATGATAACCTTACTTCCCAGGGACAAACAAACCTCCGTGTAACCTAAAACATTCAACCTATTTGCTTGAACATCACACACTCTCTTCAGTAAGCCTCAAATAGCGATCGTAAAGCATCGATTGATATAAATCATAATTCATCAAATTAACAGACGCATCTGTCTCATTAAATATCGAGACATCAACCCCGCACACAGACCATCCTCGCTGGGTGAACGGGTTCCGTTCTCAACAATTGGCAAGAGGAATTTGTTTCTGGCTAGAAATTCCGTGGACGTCACACAAGCTGTAGGTCCCGTTGCAAGTCGGTTCTTAGCCATAAAAATAAATCTAATCCTTCGGGCCAGCCTTAGGAGAGCTGTTAATCAGCTCAGTGGTCTGGTTAAACTAAGATATACTTAATTAATTGGCTTCGGCTCCGGGGCGTCAGCCAGAAGTCCTATATGACAGGAACAATTCACCTTTTCCTTTTTAACTAGTTCCTCGTTGGGCGAGTCGGTAGAGTTGTCGGCTAGCACTAGCTAGGCCCGAGTTCGACTCTCCGGCCGGCCAATGAAGAATTAGAAGAATTTATTTCTGGTGATAGAAATTCATTTCTCGCTATAATGTGGTTCGGATTCCACAATATGCTGTAGGTCCTGTTGCTAGGTAACCAATCGGTTCTTAGCCACGTAAAATAAGTCTAATCTTCGGGCCAGCCCTAGGAGAGCTGTTAAATCAGCTCAGTGGTCTGGTAAAACTAAGGTATACATTTTTTCCTTTTTAACTGATCGGCCTCCCGAAAATTTTCGACGATCACTAGATCCCCTTGAAAAATCCCCTTGAGGAGCTTTCTTACCTGAGTTACCAAAACTCTGAAATGCAGGTCTAATATTATCCTGTTTAAGAGATGAACAAGACTGCCAAGGGTGATCAGAACTCTTACAGCTGCCACAATATTTAACTCGGCAAAACCTCTTAATGTGTCCCTGCACAATACAATTAAAACAACAAAACCATGGTGTCTGATCCACAAATTTCCTATTGCCATCAACTTTGGCAAAAGGGCCACTGGAAGCTACATTGGGCGCTCTGTCAATTTCGACTTTCCCGCAACAACTGCCGGGAGCAAAGACTGAATCCCCTTGTGACAGGTTCTTTGAAACACACACATAGAAGTTTTCGATACCCCGTCAAAAAATGCAGCCTACTATCAACTGTCGGGAATTTCGACATATACTTACGAACCTGAGAAAAAATTAATGCCTCATCAGACGTAGGGTTTATAATCTTGTCAAAACTATCCACTACAGCATTAGGGACATCATTTAACATCCAAGCGAATTGCAACAATTTATGAAGATTATCCAGGGAGATAGTGTCAAACAGTGTCCATGGAGACCTTTTCATTTTCTCTACAAACTCTCCCATGGCATCAAAAAGCTGAGAACTCACCTCAACCATCGACTTCTGGCCCTTCTGGATTAAAAAAAAAAAAAAAAAAAAAAAAAAAACCTTAAACCGCAGACTGAATCTCCGCACTCCACAGCACCAAAGGCTGTCCTAAGAAATTCTTGGAGAACCGACCAAGTCTTGCACCTGGCGAATTGATGACTGCAACAGCGATGACCTGAATCACCTTTATTAAAATCTAATAGAGCCTTTGCTTCCCTGAATGCCTCTGTATCATCTTTAATCCCTTTAGCATTTAGAAAATTGTTAACACTTACAATATAAATCTGCATTGGTTGAGAAAGAACACTGTCCACGAAACCCTGGAATGGACGAACTCCTGATGCGACCGTTGTGATTTGTGAAGAACAGTCTGTTCGTTGTCCCCTAGAGCCATTTTCCCAGCTTTCCATTCTTAAATGGTTTTGCTAACTCTTTACCGCTCCTCAGGGGTATAGCTTAACTCCCTCTTGGCTAATCACAAATGCAAAATTTTCCAAGTCATGTGGAAGGAAACCCTAAAAAAAAAAAAAAAATCAAAGGAAACTATTTATTTCCCACTCAGAAGAAAAGAAAACTAAAGAATAGCAAAGACAATAAAAAACAAAAGAAAAGATTCTCTCCTAAAATCCCACCACAGGAAGAACCCCACAATATTAATATCTCTTTAGTCCAACAATTAACCCACAAAATCAAAAGGAGGTATTATTTGAACCCACAAGCAGTTCATAACACAACGGGGAAAAAAACACATAGATAGGCACCGCGCACAGCTGACCACAAAGTAGGTCAAAATGAACATCGAGTCCTCAAGGGCAAAAAAACACACATAGTCAAGCCTCCACGAAAGAAAACGCAAGTGTACCCTTAAGTAAAGAAAACGGGACTCGAGCAAATGAACAGAGGGAGGAGACAGAAGAAGAAGAAAGAAAAACTGTTCCTCCACCTAGTGCAAAAAGTCTCCCCTGCATTCCCAACAACACCTTGCTTTGCAAAACCAAACAGAAAAATCGTTGAGCGCAAAACTCTGAGACGCATCTGCTTCTTGACCTCGTTTGCCAAGACGAAAATCGCAGAGCAAGCTCACACCCCCAACTCTGGACCCAGTTACAACAACCCCTTGCATACATTCCCGTATGTAACCAAAATAAAACACGTATGTATGTAACTAAAAAAAGAAACAGTTTAAAACAAAAGCATGCAATACCGGTAAAAAAAAAAAGAATCATAACCAGAGAAAAAAAGAAAAATGTCGCCGAATCGTAACATATGATAACTGAAATTCGCATTGTAAAAAAATATATATAAAAAAATAAAAAAACACACAATAAGGGAAGAAATCAAAGAACCAAGGCAATAACTGAACACTTACAAATGCTCCTGCCTGACAACAACGGTGCAAATTCTTCCCACCAAAAAAAAAAAAAAACACCCACTTGTTTGCACAGAAATATGCTTGTGCATATTTAAGACGCACAAATGGTTGAGATACTGCAATGAAACATACTGGACACACTAAATTCTTCCCCTAATACTCCCCAAGATAAACTAAAGTCCAGTAGCACCTATAAAAATACAAAAAACACTGACGCAATGTGACGCATAATTAAAAACACACACACCAGTCTGCCACACACAAGAAAGACTGACCAGATGTTATCCAGCAAACCTCACCCTTAACCGAATTGCTTAGACCACCAAAAATCTATCCTCGAATGCCAATATTGCCAACCTACTAGAGCTGAGCATCACCTAAATAACTGACCTATAAAGCATAACAACCTATTGTAAATTGTGTCTCGTCGGAAGCGTAACCCACAAGGTGAGAACCAATCTATTTCCGCTTGCCTTTCTATTTTCGCTGCCACCACAAATCTCTAGTGAGGTCGTAATCATGCCTCACCTACCTTTCCAAAATCTCCGATTGGTAACGCACATGGAGCTGAAAAGAATCTCTCTCTCTCTCTTGTACTCACTCTCGCTCGGTCACAACTTGCGTCTAACCAAGACTAAGGCTTATTGAATTCAAATGCCAAGGTATGAAAACTAGACTTTGTTTGGAAATTTAACGAAATCATAACTGCCAAAGCCAAGGGTCATAAATTATGATCTCTCACAACCCACAAGATTGAAAAGCAAAATAATTAAAGAAAACCAAGACTCAAAATTAGAGCGGTGTTCAAGTCAATTGAATCAAAAGTCCAGGACCAAAAATCACCAGTTGTCACCAAATAATATATCAATAAAATAGTCATGATCACTCTAAAAATAAATGTAACATAGTCAAGTAAAACACAACATTCTCCAATAGTCAATGTCCTCACAGGACCCAACCAGAATTCCTGTCAAGAGAAATACAGTTCTTGTTAAATCCTGGTTCATGGTGCATAAAAAAACATGTGAAATACAAAATGAAAAAAATGCATAATAATAAAATACTCAATGAAAAGAGAGGTTCACTGCAATGCAAAACACAGACTCTGAATGTCTGAAAAAGAAACAAGTGTTAGTAAGCTGTCCTATTCACTTTCTATAGCCATTGGAAAGCCATCCCCTCACAGTAGTGGTCTTATTTACACAACTCCAAAAGGAGCACTAATTATCAGGCCGTAAATCGAAGTGAATAGGCATTCTATAGTTCCTCTCTAATAAAGCATATGAGAACACATCAATAAACACATGCACTTGCTAGCCCCTCACTCAGAGTGTGACGTCACCGTCATGTTCACTGTTTGATATGACGGCACAAACCTATGATGTCTAGGTGACCTGACCACATGTGAACTAGTCTTCTGAACCCACAGGTATCACAAAGTTTTCATCACTTGATCATGTTACTCCCATGCTCCTGGTCATGGCCGGATGCAATACATAGAGCAAGTTGAACCTCAGCTGTATGCTGAACTCAGCTTTCCAAAAATGCCAGCAAACTCTCACTGTCTCTATGTGCAAGGAATGTTAACGCCAACATAAAAACCACTTACTTTGGACAGGACTTCTCACACATGAAAAGCTACAGTTTCATAGGCCAGCAATTAGTCTTAGTCAGCTAAACTGGTTTATGCACCTGTAAAAATGCTGACATAAAAATACCTGGCCAGTGTATACAGTACTTAATATATGTATGTATATATATATACACATATAAATATATAAATATATATGTATATAATACATATACATACATATATAATATATATATATACATATACATACATATATATTATATATATATATATATATATATATATATATATATATATATATATATATATATATATATATATATATTATATATGTGTGTAAATGTATTTAAGTGTGATTGTTTAAAGTTTAACTGATTTTTCTATTTTAAGTTTTTATGTTTTGTGTATGTTTATAACTATATATGCCCCTTTTTATATAACCAGATGATGTCATTATGTGACACACACAGACAAATAAATATATGTATATACTGGATCTGTATGTGTTCCTGCGATGTGTGGATTATATATATATATATATATATATATATATATATATATATATATATATATATATATATATATAATGCATATATATATATATATGATTGTTTACAGTTTATCTGATTTTCTATTTTTAGTTTTTATGTTTTCATCAGTCATAAATTAAAAAGGGGCATTCAGTATACATAGTTAAAAGTAAACATACACAAAACATAAAAAACTTAAAATAGAAAATCAGTTAAACTTAAACAATCACACTTAAATACATTTTCACATTAAAGAACCAATAAAAGAAAATTTAAAATGAACCTAATAAAAAACTGAACTTAATAAAAAGGAATTTAAAAATAAACTTAAAAGGGAGAGCAGAAGGCGCACCTCTCAGGGTGAAGGAGGAAAAAACACACTAAAAGAAAACAGCATAAAAACAGAAGGAGGAGGCGGACAAATATAAATAAACAATCGAGTCATGCTATGAACAGGGGAACAGCCGATGATTGGCAATTTAACGTCGGTACAACTCTTTTGATGTTCAAACTTTCCAAGAGAAGCAGTTCTCCAGGTTCCTTAGCTTGGCCAATTATTCTGAAGTCGCCGTATTTTATTGATGTCTTGCAACCTCTAGCGTGGGATCTTATATTTGAAAGTTCGGGATTAGACAATCTGCAACCCGTACGATAACTCACGCCCATGTGAGAATCGGCCCTGACCTTGAGGAGACGCTTAGTCGAACCAACGTAATTCCCGGAACTACATCCGGGGCACTTGTACTCATATACGACGCCCGACGTCATCAAGGGACAGAGCCGATCCTTGAAGGGAAACAAAGAACCAATGGTTTTAGGATTTTTTGGCATTAGTTTAATGTTAAGAGCACCAATATGTTTTTTGAATGATTTTAGTAAACTGCTTGGCAAAATTTTTATTGTTAGGCAAAAAACAGAAGCTTGCATATATAGTAAGTTTAGGTACATTATATTTAGGCGTTAAGGGTGCAAATTTTTTATCGAGAACTTTCTTAATAACCTTAAGTAGTAGACGGGCAGGGAAACAGTTGTTATGGAAGTACTGCTTAAGAAACAGAATTTAAGAATGAAAAGAAAGCCAGTTAGAAGTTAGAGATAGAGCCCGATGTACTAAGGTATGAACAGAGTTAATTTTAAAATTAATAAAACAAGAAAGTACATTCACCGGGCTCGGCTCCAATTTTTATAGTTCTTGTTTTATTAATTTTAAAATCAACTCTGCCCCATTGGGACGCCTGACTACTATAATATTTTTAAAATTGAGGACAAAATCAACCGTTTTCTAAGGTCTCTGGACAATGTCATTAATGAAACCATTTACCAAGATCTTTTTTCCACAGGCTCTTCTTATGGTATCCTTTACAGCCTACCGAAAATTCACAAACCTGATATTCCCCTTAGACCTATCCTTGCCTCGTTTAAAACACCAAATTGTAAATTAGCCAAATTCCTTGTACCCATGCTTGAGCATCTAACTAAGAATAAGTATTCATTGAATAACTCCTTACAATTTAAAGAAACCATTCTTAGACAAGATTCAGATTTATTCATGGCCAGTCTCGACGTCGAGTCATTATTTACTAATATCCCTGCTGGAGAAACTATTGAATTAATTCTTAACAAGCTGTTTCCTGTTCCTGATTCTACTTTTAATCATTTTAATCGCACGAATTTGAAAACTTTACTTAAACTCGCAGTGCTGGACACTGCATTTATATTTAATGGTAAATTATTCAAACAAGTAGAGGGCATGGCCATGGGTTCCCCTCTTGGCCTCA
>NC_089762.1:10611988-10646988 GCF_040412425.1 Macrobrachium rosenbergii | reverse complement strand
AACACATAAAAGATACAAGGGACAGGCAAAGGTAAGGACATCTGTCCTTGGTGGAGTTCTGAGTGCTTCTCTCTCTTGACTGCTGTGGCATGGTCTTTTTCTAACCTCGGGGAATTACGCCTTGGCATCTAGATAGGTGGCGCAAAGGTCAATCTCTTTCTCTTGTCTATAGCAAACACATGGGCATTCAGTCAGGCCTTGTGGAGAGGTCACCCTGCCTGAGCAGTGTAGCGTCAACTTTCTCTTTTTTGGCTCCTCCCTTGCCTGTTGTCTGACACCGGCGAGGAAGGCCTCTTCGAATGTCCCCTGGAAACAAGGCCTCAGGCAGTCATTTTGAACAGAGAAAAGGACTAAAGGTTTAACCATTTTGGGAATGAAGGAGAGAGTTGATGAAGGGGCGAATGAAAACCCACAGTTCTAATAATTAAAACATTTGAAATGAATTTTATTTCTTTCTCTGTTATGTTACCAATGTAAAAATTGGTGGGGTTGCTTGAAAAGAAGTTTGCTTTGCTGCAATATACATATATATATATATATATATATATATATATATATATATATATATATATATATATATATATATACATATACATATAAATTTTTTTATTTCCATCATTAATATCCATGTCCAAAAGTTTCCTTTTAGCCTTGTCATAAAAATGCTCTGATGCAACGAAGAGCTGAACTGGACTTGGGATTCCTATAGCACTACTGCCTAAAGAACATGTACCCAATTTTGTTGAATCTAAGCAGTATATACATAAATACACACATACATACATATAAACACACACACACACACACACACACATATATATATATATATATATATATATATATATATATATATATATATATATATATATATATATAAAGTATGTATGTATGCTTATAATCACTCTTACACGGGACTTTATATATCAAACACCACAGTGAAGAAATGAAACATGGTTGTAGATCCTGACCGGTATCGACTTATTTACTAACTAAGCCATCATACAAAGTGTTAGAAATTAATAAAATGTATGGTAATCGGGACAGTACATACGAACATACAAACGGCTGGAAAAAAAGTATTATCAGCTGACAGGCAGGGTCCCTCATTAGTAACGAGTCACATTTTGCAAATCCCCAGGCACTGGCAATTGTTATTAGGTTCTTTAACCTAATATCACTAATGTGTGATTACATCGTTGTTTCTCCTATCACTGTACTGCTTCTGTTTCACTAATGGCAATGCTGATTTTGCCGTTAAAGATGTGTTGTTATTCCTATTTTTGGGCAGTCAAGCGAGTCTGTTGTTTAACCAAACAACAGACTCGCTTGGCTGCCCAAAAAGAGTAATAAGAAAACATCTTTACCGCAAAATCAGCAATGCCCTTAATGAAACAGAAGGAGTATAGTGATAGGAGAAATAGCGATGTAATCACACATTCATGGAAAGACACATCGTTAAATTTCTTCTCGTCTGCGAGGGGAAAATATATGCACGCGTCTTTGTATGTTTATAAACTTGGTGCACCTAAAACATACGCAGTCACAACGTCTTACAGTTACTCATTCCTAACTGTATTGTTAACGTCGTGGACTGGAGTTAATGATCCTTGCGAAAACTAAATAAGAATAAGAAAAAATGCTGTTCATCTGTTTCCCTGTCCTGGTGGAACTCCGAAGGGCATGGCGCAGCTTCCCAAGGATTTACTCTGGCACTTTCTGCGTATTTCATTAGTCTATTTATAGTCTGGAGGAAAAGAAGAACTTGGATGTAAAGAAAGGAGGTAGAGGAGAGAAGAGGCATTTGTCCCAGAAGTTGCTGAAAGATTGGGAGGGGGAGATGTAGTCAGAAGGGGGGCGAGGAAGAGAACGAAGAACATGGAAAGCAAAGGGAGAAGGGAAGGGTGGCGGAGGGGGAGGAGGGATGTGAGAATATAGAAATAATTTACATGTAGAGCAATACAGAGATCGGACATGACAAAACGTGTGAAAAAATTACGATGAATTAAACGAAATAAATTTGAGACAAGGATGTTAAACAGTATATCATGATCATGATAAAGATAAGAAGAAAATAAACACAAAACAACTGAGATAAGCGAAAACAGACTGGAGCTAATAAATAATCAAATCCAACACAATATCAAAAGAAAGAAAGGAAGCGCATCATAGAGAAGGCATTCATGTAAACGATAAAAACGAGCAACAGAAGTCAGAAAAGAACGGCTTTAAGAAATAATGCTGGGAAATAATTTTCCAGAGAAATCAGTTTTCCTGTTTCTTTTCCCGTCATTTTCTCTTTAATATCATCTGGCTATTTCCTCCACTCTTTCGTTTCCTTAGCCTCAAGTCTCCAGACTTCTGAAGGTTCATTACCTCGCTACGAATAAGTACTATGCCCTCAGATAGTCACTCTCCCACAGGTCTTCTTTTGCCCAAGTAAATTATAGAAAGCGAATAATGGTATTTAAGCACAATCATTTAAGGATGGAGGAGTGTTCCTTTCATTGCATGTTGGTCGGGTTGTTTATGTTTGCTCTGTTTCTCAACTAGCTAGCATGAGTTTGCTGGGACTTAGCAAATAACGTGATTGCAAACAAATAAAACTAACGAAAGTTACGAATGGAGTTTGATGCTTAACAGTGAATTTACATTTCACATTATTACCATGAGGAAAAAACCAGAAATTGCATTATATGGTACATATATAATTCTAGAACTGAACAAGAAAGGAGCAAGACATGTAAATCTTTGTCCACTGGATTTTGCATCGACTTAAAAAACCCAAGAACCACTGGGACTTTAATAATTGTTTAGTAAAAATTCGTAAAATTTCCACTCACCCGAAAATGACTAGGGATAGATTCTTTAGTGATTTCTGTTTAGAATGATATGGAAATTTTCCCCTTATAACCAACGATATACGATACGGTTGTTATTCAATCCCCAATGTACAATAATAACGGAGTGAAATAAGTAAGAAAATATGAATCCTTTTCTAATTACCTATTAAAAAAAACTATAACTTATTTGTTCGCTAGATAATCTTGGATAATATTTGAAGATTTAAAAAAAGGCATATATTCAAAATGAGAGCAACAGTGTTGCGAGTACTAACATTTTAGATATACTACCGACTCGCCTAGTCTTTAAACGCTAATACTGTCACCTTCATACGTCGACGTTTTCTAGCCGGGGAACGAATAACTTAATCTGTTTTAAGTGAGCATCAGAGTTGGTAGAAAGATTAGTACTTGCTGTGATTTGACTAACGAGGCTGATGGCTTCATACCGTTGTTTATTATATTTAGAGAAACTTACATTTACCAGTTACGAAACGATACCCTTCTTAGTTTTCAAACTATGAAATAAGGGTAAAAAAAGTCATCACGTTATTTGAGAGCAGATGCTGCAATCTTCTGGATATTTATTCACTGATTTCCTGGGATTAGGTTGCTAACGTCGTGTCTTTTTTGCCATTTCGTAGTTTTTTCTGTGTTATACTACGCCTTCTTTCATAATCCCTTGAATGAAGAGACATTCCTATTCGTTAAACTGGAACATTTGAAACTATGACTGCCTTCAGTAGATTCACGGCTTTGCCAAATATAATATTTTAAAATGAGCCTTCCTCACTATACATAGGTACTCTCCAGTTTTTTTATTTATTTATTTATTTATTTATTTTATTTTTTATATATCAATGGAATGACAACCCATGTAATAAACTAAGGTACAACATATCACGTTACGTGCTTATTTGCACAGATCCTATAGTAAATTCTTTCTTTTATACTGCGAAGGTCTTTGACACACCAATCACAAAATATTACTGACATCAGCAAACTGAGAATGATTAACAGACGTCATTATCGCAAATTTCACGACCACAAAAAATGATTAATGTAAATGGCTGTAGCGAGTAATCACGTAAGTTCCTCTAGATTAATACCTGTTTTTTACACTTCATAAATCTATTCCTCAGAGAGGCAGATGCAACAATATCTGAATATTACTCTTTCATAATAACATGCTGTGGTACGCAGAAAGGTTACAATCAGTCGACTTTACTGAATATCTGAATGTCAGCAAACTGGCCCTTTCTTGAAAACTGAATTCATAATATTTCTTAACACTGCCATGCATAATTTTGCTCATGTACACAAAACATCCCCCGGAAACTTTTTCACAAACAAGTATATTTCATCAACATACTAAGCTGAATTTCTGTTAACTCAAAATGTATCCGTTAATTTATGTTCACTACTTGTTTATGTTCTAACAAATATTTACTTTCCATATACCTCGTTTGCTGAAGAGAACCAACACAGGGGAACAAATCCTTCGTTTACGACGCCCTTGTTCATTGTATGGAAAGCATCTTATACAGGTCTTTCCTTGATTCGCAGCGACAAATTCACAACTATTCAGAATCAAAGAACTCTGATATACGAATTGAATTTGATGTGTCCTGAATGACACAACCTTTACAGCAGGATATACTAGTTTATGAAAATATAAGTACAAACTGGATTTTAGCCACTTGCAATAGTAACAAGATAAAGGTATTCTAGTTAGGGTAAAGCATATCTTTGTGTTCGTATCATCGATCTGAATCTCTCATAAAAACGGGAGTTTTGGGCGTGAATTCGATAAAGCTTCTAGCCGAATTATAAGCTGTAAAAGATAGTAGCGCAAAAAAGCAGAATTAGCATTGTCGCAATCCTATCAAGAAAAGTGCTTAGCAGTGACGTAGCCTCACAAATTTAACCTCATATTTCTTATACCGTGATTCGATAGCTTAGCATATCGGGTCTAATTCCTTAGCGATATTTGAGATCCTATTCTCCCCCTCTTACTACAATGTGCTCATATATGTTAATTAATCTCACGGTAATATGAGATGATTTGCACGACTGGCCACGAGAGTCAAGTAGTTGCTGAATAAAATTGCAAAAAGGACACAGACCTCATTGCAACATAACACGAGACATTTAATTGCCATATCAAGCAGTGTAAAAAGTCAATTGCTCCAAGGAAGAGAAAAAGATCGATACATAAATAAAAGTTTAGCTAAGGACAACTTCCCGATAACTCGCCAAAACTCAATTGTTCAAACCTCAAAAAAAGGAGGAAAATATGATATGTATGGAACATTTGTTTGTAAACTCACCAGACATAAAATTCATATTGGACCTCAAGTTGGTTAATTTGTCGGTAACAGTGCAATCTAGGAGCCAATGAATAAAATAAACACTTTAATAATATCTTAAACATAGCAAAACGATTTAGTTAAGAAATGGTTTTCCCTTGTTTATGATCATTTTCATGTCGTAAAGCAATATGACATGAATAAACCTTCAAGAACAAATCTTGTTTTTTGTAGAAATTACAAATCTTCACCTGCGCATAATGACATTAATCCTCCTCCCCACAAATTAAGAAGCAATAGTAGCAAAAAATAAACAGACTAAAACGCTTTTTCCATGTAAGTGGAAGAGAGCCATACTTCTCAGAACAAATAAGAAGCCAAGGCAGTCCAGATACGAAATAAGAAGAAACTGGAATTCATGGAGATTAGAAGTGTTATTTTCGAGAAACCACAAAAGCAGGGCCTCAGAAGGATGAAAAGAACGTCCGGTCAAGTTACGAGCTTTATATAGTCAACTAGGTAACCAACCCGGCGCTGGCCGGGAAAACTCTGAATGACAATTGATACTACTCTCTCTCTCTCTCTCTCTCTCTCCAAGCTTCCCTCACTCTTTCTCTCTTTCTCCTTCCTAAAACCCCCTCTACTCTCTCTCTCTCTCTCTCTCTCTTTCCCTCTTCCTCCTCCCTAACACCCCCTTTACTCTCTCTCCCGCTTCCTCTCTCTCTCTCTCTCTCTCTCTCTCTCTCTCTCTCTCTCTCTCTCTCTCTCTCTCTCTCTCTCTCTCTCTCTCTCTCTGTCCTGTCAAGATAGTTGCTTCAGTTATATTGCCCAGCATTTTTGACATTTTATATTTTGCTCATTCTCACCCCCTATTCCTATTGGGGCTGAACTTGGACTTAAAGGGCATCTGGAGTGTTACTATTCATCTCAGCGACCTCAAAAACTATGGATTAGACACTGATGTGCCTCCGTTCCACTTAAATATAAAAAGCATTTTAGTCTATTTTTTTGCTATTATTGCTCCTTAATTTTGACATTTTATTTTTCACCCTTCTCACCCATCCCACCCCTTCCTATCAGGACTGAACTTGGACTTAAATGGCATTGGAAGTGTCACTATTCATCTCAGCTATCTCAAAAATTATCGATTAGACTCTAATATCTGCTGTTTTCAGTTATTTTTACATGTTACCACTTTCCCACACCCACCCCCACCCCCACCCACACCCACTTTTGGTGCCATTGATGTCTTACCCCCCACAGTATTCTTTTCCAGATAGTAAGTCATATGTATAACGAAATGAGGTATGATAAACCCACATAGTTTATTTGGTTACTAAGTCTACTAGCAGAATCAGCCCCGTGTCAGGGAAGCCCCTCTCACCTTTGGTGCCTTATGGTGCTGGTGATGTCATACCCCAACAGTATTCTTTTCTAGATAGTAAGTCATGTGTAGGCTATACCAAGTTTGATTGAAATTGCCTAATGCATTTCAGAGTTATGCTGGAACATACACAAGCGCACACACACATACATACATACATACATACATACATTTTTATATATACTGTATATTCCCTCTTGGAGAGCAACGGCTACTTCACTGTATCCAAGAAATAAAGACCAGGAATAAAAGCTTCTTTTCAATACCTGTGATTTTTGGTAGAATTAGTGCATTGCGGATAATAGTACTGATGTTATAATCTGGAGTCGTTCTCAAAATAGAACCCTTTCCGATTAGGCTTTACGCAAAGTGTTTCCTTGAAATTCATTTTATTATCATCGTAATCGTTTTCGTTTTCCTGACTATTACGTTTCCTCCTAGAAGGAAGTATAAAGGAGCTAGGCATCCTCATGTGAATAGTGGTTGCTTTCTATGTGCCCCCATATTATATACATCTCAGAATTACTGATGAATTTCAGTTGATTATATTAGGGGTGGGCTGTGGCCAAAATTGCAGCTGCCACAGTTTGGTATTCAAACTATTCAAAACTGATACTATTTAAAAGGATACTTGTTATAATTTCGAAAACAAGGACAAGTCTGGTTGGATACAAAACAAATATGCACATCAATACCTTATTTCACAATAACATGCAGATTTGGAAAATATTAATGATCAACATAGCTGTGAATCCATCATTAGTTATCTTTTGAAAAGTAGGCTTCTATATCTGTTATTGAAATTTATAGTGACTGAAACTGAGTTAAACTGATAAGTGACTGACCTTGAGTAAAACTGATACGAACATAAAATAATTATCTTACTTGACTAATGTTTAACGAATTTCGAAAGAAAATAACTAAAACGCAAATGTAACATTGCACCAGCGAGAAAGGATTTTGACTGTGTGAAGGCAGTAGCGATCTTTTGACAAAACTTTTAAGCAAACCTAAAGATAAATAGGAAATGATTCCTCACAATCGGTGCTGGATAAATTAACAGGAATGGCATTGTGTGTCTATACTAACTCTATAGGAAAGATCAATCACTTAGGTACTAATACAGCTTTTCAGGTTATCTTATTTATCTGCAATCGCCATCTTCAAACTAACAACTATTTTCATTGTTCCGTATTCCGGTTGCCACTCAATGCTTTGATAATTCATCATAAAAAAATTATATACTCTGAACAGAGCGAACATCTGAAAAAAAAACGAAACTCTTATTATGTGAAAATACTCCTCTTAAGCATATTATCTGAAAATTATGTTCTTCAAACCTAAATAAAAGCGTGGGCACCAAACATGGAAGGAAATGATACAAGAAAAAAAAAAACATATATATTTCTTCTCTTATAGTATTTCCGTCCATGTTTCGTGCCCACGCTTTTATTTTTGTAGACATAATTAATTGTAAGAAAATCCTGGTGTGTGTCAAAAAATACATTTTTTATTTTAGCATATTTTAATAAAAGGGCGTTTAAATTTCTTTATATTTTTGTTTTATTTTATACCTTATAGTCTTGACAGAAATTGTAACCGATTTATGACTGTAAATAAAAGAAAATTTAACGTGATATCCTGTCGAGCCAAAGAAGGTTTGAAAAATCCGTAGAGATACTGAGATACTGGGAGAGGTCACTGTAGAGTCACTAGAGGCCACGGTTGACCTACTGATCATGTAAGGTTGTATTGTCACCGGGATTGTGTAACCATGCAAAATTTCAAAACCATCAGATAAAGGGAACAAGTCGAAAATTGAGTTACAAGTTTTGACCCAAACAGACAGATGCAAAAGTCAAGTTGAATAAAAGCAGGTAAAAAGAGGACTGGAGGTGCACGAACATTTAAAATTTCACTTAAAAAAAGAATCTACGAGTAACTTTCGACTTTTCAGGTGCGACACTACACCACCAAAATTAGATTCTTTCACAAGAAAAGTGGGAGAAAATAATGTGATTAACTTTGCAGTCGATCAACATATTTCGGACCGCGATTTTAAGCTGACGAGTTTACGCTGACATATAACAAAAAAGTTGGAAATGCTCTGAGAACTTACCAAACCTGACTGTATTACTTGGATTTGTTAATATTCATTAGATTTTCTCAAAGCAATCTCTCATAAGCTGCCTAATTGCAAAAAGACAGAGGGATTCGCGGGAAAGTTTAGTGTTTTCCTAAATCCGCTGTAAAAGTGAGCATGAAATACAGATTTCTATAGTCAAGATTATAGCAAAATATAAGGCTAGCGAGTCACCACCTGTAGAGATTCTAGTCTTATATATCTGAAGATATTCACTATGGAGAACAAAATTCATCGGTCATTAATACACAAACCTTATATTTCACAAGTTTCAAATAGATTTTACAAACCGCCAGTTCGTTTAGAAGGACCGCTAGAAATACAGAGCAATTCCTCACACATTATCTGAATAATGTTTTCACATCTTTATGGCAAAAAGAAGGGTCGCTCTTGTAAAGAGAGATCACGGCAGACTAGTAGCTACTCGAATACAGCATGTATATTTTGGTGGATATACAACAAATAGTACAGAAATACTAATAGAGTTATGAGGAGAATTAGCGAACGATACTATTACCTATCCAGAAATTTCAAGGAGAAGTTATAGGTAAAATAAAAAATTGTATGCGGGTTAGAATCTAAGGGTTAATGAAGCAGCTTTGTGATTAAACAAAATGAAAGCAAATGCATTCATTAATAATAAATACGCAAAGTTAGCAATCAGACACATTATGACGGACACCATCGTGAAAATAAATAAAAATAAGAGCTTCTGAATCTTGGATTTGTATTTTGAGCAATTGTATCTCTAAAATTATTTTCTGACCTACCAATAAGCATATATATATATATATATATATATATATATATATATATATATATATATATATATATATATATATATATATATATATATATATATATTGTAATGTTTATTTGGGCCGCTCTACCTTAAAATCAGTTTGATAGAATCCCTTTCACTGTTTCCAAATCAAGAGCCTCGTCCTACATGACGAATCCTACAGTTATTTGTGGAAGTTAATTAATTACTGATATACTGTGCTGTTAATCTATCCACCCCATTTATTAAACTGCAAATGTATACTGTGGCATTAATCTACCCACTCCACTATTCAACTGAAGATGAAAATATATGTATTGATTAAGGCCTGGGTTTTGATCCTGTTTTTCTCAGTGAGCATGTATTTTCTTTATAATTGCTGTTGAGTCCCTATCATAGCCACAGCTAACCATAAATTAATGAATATCTATATCTATATCTATCTATCTATCAATCTATCTATCTATCTATCCATCTATCTATCTATCTATCTATCTATCTATATATATATATATATATATATATATATATATATATATATATATATATATATATATATATATATATATATATATAATCATATATATATATATATATATATATAATCAGGCAAGGCCTGAGAAGTTAATTATAACTGGGAAGACTTGAGGGTATATCCGTCAGTGTGACGATGCTGATACAAGGCACAGTCAAGAGAGATTTCCACAGCTAACAAAGCCTCTGTAAGCCAAGAGATTTACGAATTAAAAGCCAGCAAGGACACAGTAAAATATGCATAGGACAAGGCAAGAAAGGAGGGTGCCAAGGAAGCCTTGAACACATGATTTTATGTGTAATTATTCAAACACAGGCATTTATGTAACACTGCCCTAACAAGGCAAGGTTAATATGGAAATACTGGCACTTAGAAATGAAACAGAATTTAGTACGAGAATTAAAACAGTGTGACTGAATGGAAGAACATTTGCAACAGTTCACTTTACCTTATAGAAGAGGTGGCTTCAGCGAGACTAATGGTAGCGGAGGATGGCTAAGGGCTTCACTGGTAAGAATACTAAGGGCCCCTACAAGATAGGACCACTTGGTAGGGGCATGGCTCTCTGGAGGAGGCAGGAATGAAAGGGGGAGTTGTGTCTAGCTCGTGTCCTACTATGTCTCTGCTTCGTTCCACTCGGTCAGGCCCCTATCAGACCTCAGTCAGGGGTTAGTGTTGTCCTCCTCTGCGAGCACACCATTGTGAGTCAGTGTCAGGTCTTCTTTCTCTTAATCTGCATCTCAGGCTCTATTTTGCCTCCGGCCATACCTACTCTCCTCACAACCTCATGTCTGAAACAAAGGCTCTGCAAAGTCACATGTTTAAAAAGAGAAAGTGGGAGAGATATACTGAGGTCAGTTAATGGGTTTTGAGGAGGGGCGAACATTTCTTTCATCCTTCCTTATCAGGCATTGCTAAGCAATGCACTGTGTTTTTATTTTTCAGCTTTAAATTGAGTGTTTGGTGGCTTGGATGCTTTGGAAGATGTAGCAACTCCCCGCCCAAGTTGGCATCTCACACCTTCATTCAGGTGCTAATGTCTACCAAACCAAGGATTCAGCTAACAAATGCTTTATATTACTCTAATTTCTTCATTAACAGCACTCATGTATATTTATTAACCTAAATCTCTCTGCGTTATATGAGATATTTGAAAAACTTACTTGGTAAAGAATTCAGTATTTTATGTTAATTGCAGAGTAAAGAAAAGGTTTCAACCTTAGATCACTGTTACTTTAAAACAGAAACATATACGACTATAAGAAAGTTACTGTAAATATTAAAATACACTAACTTTAATTGAACTCCTTGAGGTAAATCTCAAAAGAAATATGAGTAAATTATCTTAAGTATTGAAATGAGATAAATCATAATCTGCTGTTATTTTGAAACAGAAACAGTTAGAGATGTAAGAAAGTTACTGTAATTATTAGAATACACTAACTTTAAATGATTTCCTTAAGGTAAATCTTAAAATAATCATACACCTAACTTTTTAGTAGTAATTATTACAAAGGTATGCAGTTAGTTTCTCTTGATGAGACATTACAATGAAGTATACATGGTCTTCAGTGAGGTGTTGCCATGTTACTTAAGTCGACGGCACAGTGCCAGACGTGGCACTGAGGTCAGTGATGCTTACGGGCAAGAAGCTAAATACAATGAAGGACAGACATATGTTAGTTTTAAATTACAAGGGAATAACAAAGAAGACAAATGATAGATTCCAGAATGAGCAATGACTGTTAAAGAAAAAGTGAGGATTAATATGCCGAAATTATATTCTTTAGCCTATGAAAATGGCTTAGGTTTATTCTTTTGCCCAAGGGGCCTCAAAACAGTCAAAGGATACGACTCCTTCGACAGGATTATCTGCCAACATTTAGGATAAGGGCACTGTGCCAAAGAGGCACTTATGTGATAATACTTAATGGTTTTGGGCATATATGATTTTAAAATGAATCATGAATTTATAGGCAATACTGGGAAGTCATAGGATTTATGAATTTGAAATGTCTGTCAATTTGCACTCTGCATCGGCAGAGTGGGAAGTAAAGTAAAATTTGCTCCTTGGTAAGGACTGAATTAAATGTGAGGGCTTCAAAGGGAAAAGAGAGGAAGAAAGACAAAGGAAAATGTTAGAGGAAAAGAATAACGTACAGGATTGAAAGGAAAAGAAACAGGCGAAGATTCAGGCATTCTGTTTCTGGATAGAGGTGACAAAATAATTCATGTGATAAAAGAGTAGCACTGTTCCAGATCTGTACTGGTGCCAGGAGAGCGCAGCAGCTCTCTTTAAGCTACCTAACGTTACCTATGCCCGTGATTTCTGCAGCAAATCTCTTTAGGTTGATAGATCCCTTGGTAGGGGAATTGGTCGAACTGTGCCTGAGAAGGACATTGGAGTGCCACCTGTGTCAGCTTCTTTGGTGGCCGAAGCAGGGGCATTCATTTTAGGCTTTACCCAAAGTTGCCACAGTTCCGTGAGTGCATTGGCCATTTGATACACGGCAGAATCTTTACTGAAGGTCGTGTTTGTGGTGGACCTGGATAGAGTGGAAGAGGTCGTGGTGGGTGTGATAGGCTCACAGGTTACCATGACCAGCTCAAGCCCATGTTGCAAGACTGCACCTTCGGTGGAGCTTCCGTAGTTGTTGGAAGAATCCGTCTCCCCTACCGGCACTGTTAGCGGAGTCAAGCCAGGAGAAGAGAGGGGACCCTGATTGGGATCTCTTGAATGGAGATCAGGGACGTGCTCTGGTGCTGGCACTAAGGCATGGTCAGGCAGTAGTATTTGGTTTGCAATTTGCTTGTTGTTCGGGACGGATGGAGCTTGGCACTGCTCAGTAAATGCAAGTGGCACTGGCAGGGATTGTGAATCAAGTCTGGGATCTCCTGGAGGGAGATCTATTTGGTGCCTTGTCACTGGCAATGGAGTGGGATCTGGAATCGATTTTGATGGAGGTAGCCACTGCACATCGTACTCAAGTAGCACTAGCAATGGAATGAATGCAGGCGTCTGAGGCTTACTCGTGCCTAATGAATGATTTGAGGGGTTTGGAGACTGGAAGTCCTGTCCCAGGAGGATGTCATAACCTCCAGGAATATAGCTTGCTACTTCAAGGTTGCAGATTTTGGATCTGTGAGGCCTTATGACTCTCAACTGAACAGTAGGGGGTATCATTTTAAATTGATTGATACCTTTATCTGTGACGAGTTTACGTCTGTTAATGGTAGCTCCATAGGGAACTTTGTCTTTCCTTCTGAGGGAAATTTGCGCACAAGAGTCATCAAATTCCTTGAACTGGTGTGCGGGGTAGCAACCTCAAGGAGGTGCCACATATATGGGACCCTCAGCTAGAGGGCCTACGGACTTTGGATTTTTAACTGCCAAGGTGATGGCAGGAGTACTTGATTTTTTATTAGGGCATTTTGCCCATGTGGGTGAGTGGCCATAAACTTTGTAAGCCTTTCAATAGTTCTGACTGTAATCTCTTCATGGCACTGCACCCGTAGAGGGTGCAGGCTTGTTAGTTGCTGGATTCCTGGGAGAGGATTTAAAAGGTGCCTGGGGCTGTTTTGGCACTGCTCGGTGGAATGCCCGGCTTTCTTGCAGAACCCACATACAACAGACTTCTGTAAGTATCCATTATTGGGCGGAGGGGTGCTGGAGGTGAAAGAAGGAGGGCATATTTTGTGCCCATGTGTCGGCGAGGCACCAGCCCTCTGTTAGAGTCATGGGTACTGTCTTGAACAGCTCAAGGATGTCCTCGGTGGTGGAGATTCCCAGGGACTCTAGCCATTTAGAGAGGGCCCTCCCTATCTGATTGATATGCCCAGTCAGACCAGGTCTGTCCTGCTTCATTTATCTGGCCTCTCCAGCGTTGTCTCCAGCTTTTGGGGTGATCTCATACACCTTTGTGATACATGGTGTACTTCCACCCATTTCCCTTGATCCACCCCAGGGAGGGTGTTAAAAGCAATTAGACCCTTTCCTTGGCGGAATTTTCCCAAGAGTAGGGAGACTTCAATGAGAGCAAGTGGGTATGTGCTAAGGACTCTTTCTGCCAGATTGAGCCACACCTCGGGCTCTGCCTTGGTCCACTTGGGCATAAAGGTATGAGCCTGAGTGAGGGGAGATGCTCCAGGGGCTGGAGAGCAGCTGGTAGTGCCAACTTGGGCCATCTGGAGCTCATGGGCCAGCTGCTTTCCCTCCCTTTGAGCCTATCCTTTCTTTCTTGTTCTTCCCTTGCAAGTCTATCCAGCCTATCTTGTTCTTCTTTTTTCTCCTTTCTCTCTTATTCTTCCTCCTTTGCCTTTCTTTCTTGTTCTTCCCTTCTGAGTTTATCCAGCCTATCTTGCCTTTCCTTCTTCACCTTTCTTGTTCTTCTCTTGCAAGTTTATCTAGTTATCTTGCTCTTCCTTCTTTGCCTTTCTTTCTTTCTCATTATCCTATCTTTCTGCCTCTCTCCCTGCCTTGGCATCATCTACTTTCTCTTGGACCCACTCCCTCAAGGCTTGTCCTGATGGTCCCATGTCCATTCCAGTGGACATATAAATTAGAACTTGAAGTCCTCATTTTGCTGGGTTCTGGATGTCGTAGACATCTTGAGATAACTCTTATATGGGTGTTACCCATTAGATAATCAATATGTCTGAAATGACTCAAATTTCAGGGTGTCTCAAAAGACTCAAAGTTGTTCATGACGAACTGGTTTCAATATGTCTAATAGGCTCAGTTGTTTGTAATGAACGAATTTTAATATGTCTTGAAAGATGTAAATTTTTATTTTATTTCATGTACAGACTCGGCCGGCTATGGCATGAATTTGGTTTGGTTCAGGGAGTGTTTGCCCACTCCCGAGGATATGGTTTTCTTGTGATAGGAAAATTTTTTTTTTCCTTTTAGGGGAGTCCCGATATGTGTTAGGTTAGGAAACTCAGTGAGCATCGTAACATTCTTAGAACAATAACCCCAACAATAAATAAAAAAAGAATGTAGTGTAAACCTTAAATAAAAAAAAATAATGCTTTGAGAGACGCTGGAATACTGGTGCAGAGGAGGTAAGGTTTACATACTGATAGAAATTGGTGGGTTAGAAACCAGCCGTCTTGGAAGTACACTGCTGCTTATTTTTTTAGGAGTGATAAGTTCATCACCAAGAGACGGATAAGTTACAAAGTTATATTATTTGTAAGTTACGTCGAGAAATGTGTATATTTTGCTAACAATAATAAGAGGCTTTTCCTCCAACCCAGTATAAGTATAAAACTTAATTCTATCATGCACATGCACTGTTTGCCTAAGTTCACATGTGTACGAAATTACATTTCCCTATTTTAGCCTACCTCACACGTGACCGGAAAAGGGTATGTTTGCTCAGCTGGATAACCACTCAAGTCTGGCTCAGTGACAGCTGGCCCGAAGGATAATGACCAGTGTGGGAGTTTTTCCAAGACTGACCGCGCTTATACTAACACTTAGGTTTATTTAGAGGAACCCAAATATAAAAAGTTTCTCTTAGGCTCAACCAAAATTACGCTGGGAACGACGTGAAGACCACGTGGTCACAACAAACTTTAAGCAAAACGAAAGATAAACACAAATAAAAAAAATTTTCCTTACACTTATGAATGAAATAGCGGACAGTTATTGAATGGAAACGCTTTGAAATGAATTAGAATTTATCACGTGCGGTGCTGTACGGAGGAATGTCTACAAATGCAAATATGAAGCACGTGTATTTGCTCACATAACCTGAACAAACTTTACGCCTTTTCTGAGATTTTACTCTATGATGAGGAATTAACCATTTACCTCATGGATTCCTAACTGCTACGAGAGAGAGAGAGAGAGAGAGAGAGAGAGAGAGAGAGAGAGAGAGAGATTAACCTCTGATCTCCAGTGATATGGAAATTTGCTGGCTGACCCATGTGGGATCTAACATGTGCCTAGCTAGAATTCCAGGACGACAAATTGTCTGGATAACACAGTGAGGTAATACATGTACTATTTCCTTTTTACAATGCTTCGTAATTCCCTAGCTTTCCTACATGAAAACATGCAAAGACCTTATGCAGGTGCTATCAAAACTATTGTAATGGATACTAACTCTCTCTTTTCGATGACTAGATTGCATGCACGTGTCTAACATTTCCCTGTTGCTATTTTCAGTCAAAATTTCACTTCCTATCCTAACATAAAATAAAAATACTCACTGTGTGGAATTCCCTGACTATGCACCTGTGAATTTAATGGTGAAGGTTCATTTCTTTGTTTTGCATTCAGCCTAGCTTCTCTAGTTGCTGACACTGCAAGTTGCAAAGGGGGAAGGGTTCAATTCTGCAACATTGCTTGCTAGATCTAAGGTTCGGCCGCCATTTTTACGATTTTACCTGGGGAAATGCATAGCGTGAGGCAGTTATAGACACTAATTGAATGATTTCGTTACTTACCTTGATGTTTGTATAAAACCTGACTGATGTTGATTCAGGAAATCATAAAAAAAACAAGGAAAAGGGGGTAATTTAACTGAGCTGAGGGTTCTACTCACAATATAGTTGTAAGTAAACACGTTAGGGTAAGTTTAAGACTATGTGTATTTATATTAAATGAACTATCAGAAGATGAAATGAACTAATCAGGCAGGCAAGGCCAGAGAGGTTAATTATAACCGGGAACACTTGAAGGTATATCCGTCGATGCTGATACAAGGCACAGTCAAGAGAGATTTCCACGGCTAACAAACCCTCTGTAAACTGAGAGATTTGAGTTAAAAGCCAGTAAGGACACAGTAAAATATGCGTAGGACAAGGCGAGCACAGAGGGTCCCAAGGAAGCCTTGACCACATGATTTTATGTGTAATTATTCAAAGACAGGCATTTACGTAACACTGCCCTAACAAGGCAAGGTTAATATGGAAATACTGGCACTTAGGAAATGAAATAGAATTTAGTACAAGAATTAAAACAGTGTGACTGAATGCAACAGGTCACTTTACCCTATAGAAGAGGTGGCTTCAGCGAGGCTAATGGTAGCAGAGGAGGGATAAAGGCTTCACTGGTAAGAATACTAAGGGCCCCTACAAGATAGGACCATGTGGTAGGGGGCATGGCTCTCTGAAGGAGGCAGGAATGAAAGGGAGAGATGTGCCTCTCTTGCATCCAGCTATGTCTCTGCTTTGTTCCACTCGGTCAGGCCCCTATCAGACCTTGGGCAGGGGTTAGTGTCGTTCCCCTATGCGTGCGCATCATTGTGAGACAGTGTCAGGTGTTCTTTCTCTTAATCTGCATTGCCGGCTCTATTCTGCCTCCGGCCATACTTAATCTCCTCACAACCTCGTGTCTGAAAAAAAGGCTCTGCAAAGTCACATGTTCAAAAAGAGAAAGTGGGAGAGATATACAGAGCGCAGTCAATGGGTTTTGAGGAGGGGCCAATATTCTTTTCGCCCTTCCTTGTCAGGCAGTGTTAAGCAATGCACTGTGTTTTTATTTTTCAGCTTTAAATTGAGTGTTTGGTGGCTTGGATGCTTTGGAAGATGTAGCAATATATATATGTGTGTGTGTGTATGTATATATATATATATATATATATATATATATATATATATATATATATATATAATGTAATATATATGTAATATAAAATATAAAACACTATTTAAACGTTGAAACCATATATTTGTTGTTTCTGTGTGTTCACTGTGTGGACAGGTGTGTGAAGGTGTGTTAGGCCTGATGTTAAGTGGTGCGTTTCTTAAGAAGGAGGAGATTGTGTGGTTTTTGGCCTCATTATATTTGGCGATGGATCTATCGCTTTCTTGGGTCATCTTCTTCAAAAAGGGTGCCACCTCAATGGCGTCCTGATTTCAATGACAGGTTCAAATTGTTGGTTTGATTGATAAGATTCCAGCATCTTTCTTTTGTACGGACAGCTAATTCATTTAAAACCAACTTTAGTAATGATTCATTGTAGGACAATTCGCCTCTATAAACCTTTTGTGCTCTTTGCGACCACTGCCTTTGTCATGAAACCTACACGGTATTTGTAAACTCCTTTTCCCTTTTGTTATTTAAGGAACGTTAACCAAATGGATTTGGGATAATGGAAAATTTTATCAGAACTGTTGCTGACCTTTTGATGTTTTCAAGCTGGAAGCTTTATTTTGTTGTTGAAATCTATTTGTCTGTTGGGTCAGGACTGGCAGATTTTATTTGTTTATTCCGCCATCTTGATAATGTGTGGTGGATACTCGAGCCATGTTGGCGCATGCCCAGGTACTCATTTGCCAAGTCGTGGGCACTACCATGATCCCAACGCCACCTAGGAATGGAGGAAAAAGGTGGGTTTTCTATATACTGTAAATGCATACCTGTTCTGTTTTTAGTTATAAAGGGTCTTGGTCCTTTTCCCATTCTGTTTTAAATTTTATGGTTGATCTCATTAAAAATTTTAAAGTCCCCCAGCTCCCAGAAAGTAAAGCTGCTCATGTTATGGATGGATGTCAAAAGTTCTGTTTCCCATGTTTGCTAGAAGGGGTAGCCTGCTACAGCTAATTTTTGTTTGTAACATGCCATTGAAAGAAAACACGTTGGTAGTTACACAGAATAAGTTTTTTTATCTTTGAAATTATTCATTGCCCTCACCCAACACTGGCTCCCTTTAGTAAATAATGAATCGACGTCTAGACTGAGCAGTTTGATTTCATCTTTAAACTGATTAAATTTTTTGTAAAATCTTCTGCATGTTAAGGAGGTTTTTCATAACAGTCACGTCCATTTTGATTTTGTACATCTCCAACTATTTTCTGCTTTTTTATGTTTCCATAGTGGAATAGACCTTGAATGTCTCTAGTAAGACCTTTTTTATTGCCCCTTTTCTATTTTGTTAAACTGCTGTTTAATCTTTCAAACCATTGACTTGTTTATTGATGTAGTCTCCTTGTCTAACAGAACTATTTTCCCGTCTTTGTCAGATTTTAAAATATTCAAGTTAACAGAATTTTGGAATCTTTTCGAGTTTAGTCTTAGGCATTCTTCTGTGAAATTCCTCGAAACAAGTGCCTTCATTACAACGTTTATATTTTTGGTTGAGTAACCATATAGTGTTTCAATTACAGATTAGGAGTTAGTCAGTGTGTGTGATCTGTGTGTGTGTCTTGTGTGTGTGTGTGTGTGTGTGCCCTCTTATATGCCACTACATCAATTTGCAATAAGAAATAGCCCTAATTGACTTTAGTATGATTCAGGCATCCTCTATGTTTCTCTCTCACCACTGCCTTTGGGAAACAAATTTCCCCAGGAACTTATTTTAGGTGCTGACCCGGTCCAAGCTCATTTCATCAGCTGGCAGATTGAACATGTATCATCTTGGACCATGTTTGCCATGTGGGCCTGTCCCAACGCCAAAGGACTACCATTCTTCTGGATGGATGTCCTGTTTTCTATTAGCCTTTTGTAAATGCAGCTGGTGGTAACCAGAATTTTTTTGCTTTGAAATTATTCACTTAAACCCCAGAGTTTTTTCTAATCATCTCCAACTCCTTTCCATAGTGCAATCTTGATATTTGTGCTGTTTAATTTGTCTTATCAACCTCGACTCCTTCATTACAGTGATTTTTTGGTTGAGTAACCACAAGTGTTTCATTAGTACAGTATATGTTTTTGGCTGACCTTTGCAGGGCAGGCATCCTTCTCTGAGTCCATAAATTTATTTGTGTTTTGCCTAAGGGAAATTTGCCTGTCCCAAAATTAACATTCCTAGTATATAATCATTGATCTAAGTTTACCTAATCACTCCCCTCTTGAGACCCCAACTAAAAACTATATTTTTTTGGCTGATTATATATTTTGTATATTGCCTAAGGTATATATATATATATATATATTGATATATATATATAAAAATATATTATATATATATATATATATATATATATATATATATATATATATATATATATATATATATATATATATATATATATATATATATATATATATATATATATATATATATATATATATATATATATATATATATATATATATATATATATATATATATATATATATATATATATATATATATATATATATATATATATATATATATATATATATATATATATATATATATATATATATATATATATATATATATATATATATATATATATATATATATATATATATATATATATATATATATATATATATATATATATATATATATGTCAAAAATAAAGATCCCTCCCTTCCTGTAACTTTGATTCCGTCATTCAAGTTGAATTAATCTGTTATTCCTCTGCCTCTCGAGTCGCGCTTACTTGAACCAGTCAACATCTGTTAGTAGGCCTCCGTACCTCCTTAGCCCCCCCAACATCCCGCGATCCAGAAAACAATACAAAACCCCTTCCCCTCCATCACGCGATGGGGAGACATGTAGGGATTGGGAAGGGCAAAAAGGGCATTTAGAGCTAGGGAACAGGTTGTATTTTGATCTGTAGGCATATAATGATAAGTGCGTTTTCCTTATGCCCTCCTTGCTGGTCTCTCTGACATGCTTGCAGGTACGGTTGGCCCCACCATATGCTCGAAGACGCCCTGCTTTTGAAAAGCAGGACAGTTATGCCCTTCTGATTTCATCTGCGGCGGAAGCGCTGCATTTTTCTCCAGCTCCGCTGGTTGGACTGACTTCAAAAGGACCTGGAAATGGTTGTAGGCACCAATAACAGTCATAAAAGGGATGCACACGCGGAACGATCGCCATCCATGCTTCAGTATCTCGTCCGCCGCCCAAAATCCTGATAATTCCTGGTCGCATTCAGTAACGATTTCCGTTGTGGCCCAAATGTTCATGTGAATTATTCTCCCATCCTGGCAAGGTCGCCACTGTCATAAACTGGACCCCGCCATGGTGAGGAATTTAAACAAAACTATAATTGATGCTGCCACCAAACCAAGAAAGTCCAGTTTATGAGCAAAGGTAGATGGTATTTGAAAACTTACCTTTGAATTTCCTGGATTTACAATTGAATGGGGAAGGTCGCCATATGGGAATTTAGGGTTCTTTTACAAATTTACAGGGATTTATTTACAGAAACTTAGCAAATCAACAATGAGACACGACAGAACATAATCACTAAAGGGCAGATTCAGAATAGGACACAGGGAACAATAATGCAATGAGTTGGCAACAAGCAAGTGGATTAAAATGGGGCCAATCTGCAATACAATCAGTTCAATGATAATAATAACATTCAGTCTTGCCCTGATTACATGAAATAGTCTCAGGTAATGCAAATGATGGAACTCCAGGGGATGTTCCACCCCCACACCACTCTGTTGCCTGACTGCTTCCGCCAGCACCTCCAGCACCACATCTTCAGATAGGAACCCAGCCTTTGTGACTGCTGTGCCCCCGTCAGCCAATACTAATCCACCACATTCACCTGCTAGGCCTAGTCCGCGGGTCTTGTGACCAGACAGCCACCAAAAAATTACTCCCTCATCACAAAGGGATTGAACACATTACCACAGCAGGACCTGCAACGTAAGGGGCCATTCGGAGAGATGGGCAAAGTGCCCCAGTAGGCTAGCCGCAGAGGCCAACTCCATTGAACTAAGAGGACCAGTCCTCTCATCAAGACAGGAATCGCTGTTCCAGATCACACCAGGGACACCGAGGGGTCTCGATCCCCTGGGTCCCCTTTCAGCTTTGTCTGACACCCATTTGCTGCCAATGCCACTTGCAAGCACTGGTCAGTGCCAAGCTCCACCCATCTTAGCTGGATGCTCCCTGCCAAGCGTACTTCCAGAGCCTGGCCCTGAGTTAGTGCCAGTGCCGGGCCCCGAACATGACTTGGATCCTCCTACGGGAGATCCACCAAATCTCACCACTGTGATCATCGCACAGTGCAAACCTCCGACCCCTGATGTTTCTTCTTCCCACCCTCTTCCACCTGCTGAGGACGACCCTCTGGCAGGCCTGGACGTTACCTCTTTTATGGTCGACCAGGAGCTGTCCGGCCAGGATGCAGATGCTGGTTCCCTTCCCACGACGGTTGTCGCAGCAGCCGGAGTAGGAGACTAGCCCGTAGCCCTCGAGGCTGCCCCTGATCCTGCTCCTGACGGCACTCCTGGCCGTTCTTCAGAGTCAGTACCCTCATTGCCCCCTAGGAATGGCCTAGCCAGACCATGGAGGCCCCCGAAGAAGAAGAAGGGGCGGAAGAAATTTACTTAGTGAGTCAGAGCCATAAGCTCTCTTTGCACTCGTGCCCGTTGGCACAGTGCCGCTTCCATCTCAGAGCGATCCTGGCACCTGCCCAGAGAGGGTAGCCTGTGTGACCTCTGAGCCCGTAGCATTAACCATTAACCACTTAGCCTTTGTACTACTAACCCTTTTCCAACTAACCTCCTTCCAACCTACTCTTGACTCAAACTGATATATTATTTAATCATACATTGTGAATTACCCTTCAGGTTCATCATGTTCAATTTGTTGCGTGTTAATTGTAAAGCGTAGTGCCGATCATAACTCAGTGCGTGCCATTCTTTAGTGCAAGTTCGTGCAGTGCCAGAGTCGTGGGGATAGTAGGTTAGGTTAGGTTAAGTGTTTGCAGTGTGCATTTGTCTAGACGTAGATTTCTCCCGTCATCCTAGCCAGTTAGTAGCCGTATCTATACCCTTAGGTAGGTTAGGCCTGTAAATTAGCCAATTCAGAACCCCTCTTAGCAGTTAGGTAGGTTCCTTTAGCTATGCAGAGCCACAATCCACCTTATGTAGGGTCACGGGCCAGTCGGGAGGAATTAGCTAAGACCTTCACACCCGAAAGGGTGTGAAGGGCCTTTTTTAAGGGGGGACCTGTCAAGAATAAACATCCCTCCCTTCCTGTAACTTTGATTCCGTCATTCAATTTTGAATTAATCTGTTATTCCTCTGCCTCTCGAGTCGGGCGTCGCAAAAAACCCCGCTCTTACTTGAACCAGTCAACAGCCGTTAGTAGGCCTCTGTACCTCCTTAGCCCCCCCAACATCGCGCGATCCAGAAAACAATACAAAACCCCTTCCCCTCCATCACGCGATGGGGAGACATGTAGGGATTGGGAAGGGCAAAAAGGGCATTTAGAGCTAGGGAACAGGTAGTATTTTGATCTGTAGGCATATAATGATAAGTGCGTTTTCCCTATGCCCTCCTTGCTGGTCTCTCTGACATGCTTGCAGGTACGGTTGGCCCCGCCATATGCTTGAAGATGCCCTGCTTTTGAAAAGCAGGACAGAGATGCCCTTCTGATTTCATCTGCGGCAGAAGCGCTGCATTTTTCCCCAGCTCCGCTGGTTGGACTGACTTCAAAAGGACCTGGAAATGGTTGTAGGTACCAATAAAAGTCATAAAAGGGATGCACACACGGAACGATCACTATCCATGCTTCAGTATCTCATCTGCCACCCAAAATCCTGATAATTCCTGGTCGCATTCAGTAACGATTTCCGTTGTGGCCCAAATGTTCATGTGAATTATTCTCCCATCCTGGAGTTCCATCATGTGCATTACCTGAGACTATTTCGTGTAATCAGGGCAAGACTGAATGTTATTATTATTATTGAACTGATTGTATTGCAGATTGGCCCCATTTTAATCCACTTGCTTGTTGCCAACTCATTGCATTATTGTTCCCTGTGTCCTATTCTGAATCTGCCCCTTAGTGATTATGTTGTGTTATGTCTCATTGTTGATTTGCTAAGTTTCTGTTAATAAATCCCTGTAAATTTGTAAAAGAACTCTAAATTCCCATATGGCGACCTTCCCCATTCAATTGTAAATCCAGGAAATTCTAAGGTAAGTTTTCAAATAACATCTACCTTTGCTCATAAACTGGACTTTCTTGGTTTGGTGGCAGCATCAATTATAGTTTTGTTTAAATTCTTCACCCAGGCGGGGTCCAGTTTATGACAATATATATATATATATATATATATATATATATATATATATATATATATATATATATATATATATATATATATATATATATATATATAATCAGAAAGCTACAAACGTCCTTTAATATCAATTCACTCTACCTCGAAAATAATATATTTTCATATATGTTACCGAAGGGAATTTTTAGTTGATAATAAGTCCACCGTCCCGTGGGAATTCGAACCAGCGACGGACGAGGAATCAGGACTACAGTGACGCACTAACGAAATCGGCCACAAGAGAGGTTAGTGCGTCACTGTAGTCCTGATTCCTCGTCCGTCGCTGGTTCGACTTTCACGGACGGTGGACTTATTATCAACTAAAAATTCCTTCGGTAACATATATGAAAATATATTATTTCCGAGGTAGAGTGAATTGAATATATTAAAGGACGTTTGTAGCTTTCTGATTGTATATGAATCACGGTGATGTGATAAATAGTCATATATATATATATATATATATATATATATATATATATATAACATATAATCATATATATAATGACTAAATATTTCATATCATATATATATATATATATTTGATCCCCAGGAGCTAGTACTAAATATATATATATATTTGATAGGGATATGTTATAGTCAGCAAAACAGTGTAATGAGTCATTACGCGTAACTGCTGGGAAAATTTCAGTCATCACATGATGAATGCACTTTCAGGGATATTTGATCCCCAGGAGCTAGTACTAAACACGGTTGAAATACATTTATATATATATACTAGTACTAAACCCAGCAAAACAGTGTAGGTGACTCACTGTTTTGCCGTGTTTAGTACTATATCCTGGGGGATCAAATGTCCCCTAAGTGCATATATATGATGACTGAAATTTCAGTCATTATATACTGATATATATATATTGATATGTAACATATATATATATATATATATATATATATATATATATATATATATATATATATATATATATATATATATATATATATATATATATATATATATATATACATACATATATATACCTAATTGTAATAGCCAAATGCCCTATTAACTAGATTCTACACACACACACACACACACACACACACACACACACAAACTCACAGAGTTGTTTACATCATCAAGAAATCTACTGTACTTCATTACAATATCTGGCTAAATAGACTGATTAAGGCAACTTCATAGACAAATAAATGAAGGGAAAATCTGTGGCTTAGGGCCTTCTTCATGTGAGGGAGGATTACATAAATTCAAGGGTTCTCTTAATTAATAATATTTTTACATAATAAGCACAGAACAGCAGAATGATGAATTACTGGGCAGGCAATAATAAGGCCCTGCTAAATGAATGAATCCTACACCGGAGAAATATTCTACACCGATGATGTCTTCATAACAGGAACATCACAGAGGGGTAGATTAAGGCGTGGCATAAGGCCACTGCACATGGGATAGAGCCGAGAGTGATTCCACAGCTAGGGCAGATCTGGAAGATATACAAGACAGTTACTTGCAAGAATAATAAGAAGCTCAAAGGGAACTGAGGGAATGCAAAAATGATGCCAGATAATTCGGTCCAACAATAATGCATAATTACATTAACATTTGATGCTCCAACACAAATTACTGAAGGTGATCACACAATGGGAATAGAAAATAAATCAGACTGAGAAATGACAGGATCGTGACTGACTAAGAGCCTTATTTCTGGTACATTACCTTCATCAAGATGACGATGTCCTCTTCAGTAGGGCGCAAACACTGGAGGAGGGAATTAAGGGGATGCCATGACAAATGTATACTGGTTCAAACCTCGGGGTCGAACACGTGAAGGGTACAAGGGATAGGTAAAGGTAAGGACATCTGTCCTCGGTGGAGTTCTGAGAGCTTCTATCTCTCGACTGCTGTTGCCTCGTCTATTTCTAACCTCGGGGGACTACGCCAGGCATCCGCGTAGATGGCATAAAGGTCAAACTTTACCTCGTTTGCTATAGCGAGCATGTGGCACCCAGTCAGACCTTGTGGATAGGTTACCATGGCCCAGGCAGTGCAGCGCCAACTTTCTCTTTTTTGGCTCCTCCCTTGACCATTGTCTGACTCCGTCGAGGAAGGCATCTTCGAAGGTCATCTGGAAACAAGGCCTTAGGCAGTCATTCTGGGAATGAAGGAGAGAGAGTTGATGAAGGGGTGAATGATAACCCACAGTTCTAGTAATTAAAATAATCTAAATGAATTTTATTTTTTTCTGTTACGTAACAGATATAAAAACAGGTGAGGTTGCTTGGAAAGAAGTTTCCTTTGTCTCACCTCCCCAACCAAGTTAGCATCCACACCCTAGATTGGGTGAGAATGATTACCAGCAAGCAAACTCACATGAAGACTACTTTACTACTCTCTCACATCCCCTTGTTGTCCTATAAATTAACTTAATCTTCTGCGTAGCAATTAATTTCAAGAGGCAAACCATCACTGTGACATTTATGTTAAAGCAGAGTAAATACTTGCTGCTGGAAATGAGATATTCTTATCATTAAGCTCCGATTACATTAATGCAGCGTATGATGAATGTTAATCAGAATATTTTCACAATATAATAGTATAGTTAAAACAATGAATTAATGCTAGGTTAATTTTAGAGATACTTCATGCACTCTTAATAATAATCAATTACGAATTTTGCATACATGGAGTTAGTCTGCCTTGAAGAGGCATTACAATAAGTTAAACGTGGGCTTAGTTAGGTGTTTCCACGATACTTGAGCAATGGGTCAGTGCCATTCGGGCACTATAACACAAGATTGTGAATTCGAGACTCGAGATTCATTACAGAGATTCACAAAGAGATTAGATGACAGAGTCAGAGTAATCAATGATTGTTAATAAAAGATGATGATTAAATATGCCTAAATTACATCCCTCGGCCTATGGAAAACAGCTAAATTCATTCTTTAGCCTAAGAAGGCCACAAAGGTAGCCAGAGGGTGTGACTCCCCTGGCAGGATCATTTGCCAACATCTAAGATAATGGCACCGGGGCCTAGTTGGCACTCATATAATAATACCTAATGGCGATGTCATATCGTATTTTAAATGTATCATGCTGCAATAGTCATGAAAGGGAAGTCATAGGACTTATAAAGTTGGAATACCTGTCAATGCACTCTGCCTTGACCGAGGGAATTAAGTAAAATGTGACCTTGGTAAGGTGTAAAATAAATGTGAGTAATAATAAAAAAACAAGGAAAAGGAAATGTTAAAGGAAAGAATAAATTACAAAGTTATAAGGACAATAAATAAGTGAAGGACCCTGACATCCTCTTCTGGATAGAGGTGCCAAAGTCTTTGTAGGGAAAAGGGATGGCACTATGCCAGTTTGGCATGGGTGCCATGAGAGCTCGGTGGCTCTCCTTAAGCTACCTGGAATGATCCATGCCCGTGGTATTTCCTCCATGGACCTCCCTTAGGGGGACGGTGTGTCTTGGCCCGGTAATCGGTAGAAACCGATCCAGAGGAGGGTATCTGAGTGCCACCATTGTCAGCTTCTTTGGAAGCTGACGCAGGGGCCTTGTTTACAAGCTCTACTACGATCTGTCACAGTTCCTTGAGTTCATCAGCCATTTGAGACATGGCAGAATCTTTACTCACTGTTGCGTCTGCGGTGGACTGAGACAGAGAGGAAGAGGTCGTGGGGGGCGTGAGAGGCTCGCAGGTAAGAATGACCAGCTCAGTCACAGGTTGCGAGGCCACACCTTGGGGTGAGCTTCCACTGTGGTTGGAAGGATCTGTCTCTCTTACTAGCACTGGTAGCGGAGCCAAGCCAGGGGAAGAGAGGGGACCCAGACTGGGATCTTTGGAAAGGAGATTGGGGACGTGCTCTGGCACTGGCACTAAGGCAGGCTCAGGCAATGGCATTGTATCAGAAATTTGCTTGCCGTTCAGGATGGGCGGAGCTTGGCACTGCTCAGTGCACCCAAGTGGCACTAGCATGGATTGTAACTCAAATCTTGGATCTCCTGGAGGGAGATCTATTTGGTGCCTTGGCACTGGCACTAAGGCAGCCTGGCACAGGACTGGACTGGAAATCCTGTACCAGGAGGAGTTCATAACCTCCAGGAATGTATCTAGCTACTGTGAGATCACAGATTTCAGATCTATGAGGTCTTGTGATCCTCAACTTGACAGTAGGAAGTATCATCTTTAAGTGATTGATACCTTCAATCGTGACGAGTTTATGTCTGTTAATGGTAGCTCCACAGGGAACTTTGTCATCCCTTATGAGGGACATTTGCGTGCCAGAATCATCAAATGCCTTGACCTGGCTAGCGGGGCATCTATCTCGGGTAGGTGCCACATATATGGGATCCTGGGCTGGAGGATCTAAGGATGTTGGGTCAGTGACTGCCAAGGCAAGGGCAGGTGTACTTGACTCATTATTACTAGGGTATTTTGCCCATTGGGCAGAGTGGCCATAGATTTTGCAAACAGGGCAATAAGTCCGGCTATAATCTTTACCTGGCACTGTCCCATTGGAGGGAGCAGGCCCTTTACCTTTTGTACACGACCCAGGCATGGTTCGTTGGGGTGTTGTCCCGTTTGAGGATGTAGCGGGGTCTCCTGGCTGATTCTCAGTCTTCAAGTGTCACTGCTCAGTGGGGTGCCCTGTTTTCTTACAATACCCACACACGGGTTTTTTATGGGGGTGCCCATTCTTGGGAGGTAGCTGGGAGTTGGTTGAGGCAGGCGAGGAGGGATATAATTTTCGTCCATGAGAACTAAGATGGGGATGATGTGTATCCCAAATGCCAGCCCAATGACAGCACTCGACTACTGTCTTAGGCGCTTTGTCACTTGGATGGGTGGCAAGGGCTGGCGGGGCATAATGTAAAAAGTCCTTAAGCTGAAAGATTTTGAGGATTTCCTCTGCACTCGTGGCTTTGAGAGATTCTAGCCATTATTTTAAGGCTTGGGTCTTTTTAAAATTTCACTCAGACCAGGTTTGGCTGATTCTTTGGGCATATTTCTCCACCTTTTCCTCCAGCGGTCGGGAGTTATTTCAAAAGCTTTTATAATGGGTTGGTGGACAAGGGCAAGATTTCCTTGATCCTCAGGGGAGAGAGCATTGAATGCAATGGCACCCTTCCCTTCAAGGTGCTTTCCCAGGATCAGAGACACTTCTTCAGTAGAGGGCTGATAGGTCACCAGGACCTTTTCAATATGGTCGAGCCAGGCTTCAGTCTTGGCTTCATCCCATTTTCTTATGAGGGAGCCTACACTGCTGAGGGTTGAGTGAGGGAAGGGTGCTGGTGTGTTGTGCATATCATGAGCTGCCATTGCAAGCTGATGAGCGCTTTCTTTCTCCCTCCCTTGTCTTTCTTTCTCTCCCGTCTTTCTGCCTCTTTTGGTTTCTCCTGGGCTATTCTTTCCTTCTCCTTATCCTGTCTTTCTTTCTCCTTCTCCTGTCTTTCTGCCTCTTCACATTTCTCCTGGTCTACTCTTCCTTTCTCCTTCTCCTGCCTTTCTGCCTCTTCTCGTTTCCCCTGGGGTATCTGTTCTGCCTCTCTTTCCACCTTGGCATCATCTCTTTCTCTTGGACCCAGTCTCTCAAGGCTTGTCCTGACAGTCCCATGTCCTTTCCAGTGGACATGTAGAACTGGAAGTCCTCATTTTACTGGGCTCTGGATGTTGTAGACATTTTGAGATAACTCTTCTGTGGGTGTGACCCTTTAGAAAATCAATACATCTGAAAAGACTCAGGGCTGTTCGAGTGAACAGGTTCAGTATGTCTGAAGAGATGCAATATTGTTCGAAACAAACAGATTCAGGGTGTCTGAACAGACTTGGGGTGCCTCGAAAGACTCAAGTTTGTTAGCGATAAACTGGTTTCAATATGTTCAAAAGACTCAGGGCTGTTTGAGTGGACAAGTTCAGTATGTCTAAAGAGACTCAATATTGTTCAAAATCAACAGATTCAGGGTGTCTGAATCGACTCAAGTTGTCTGAAAAGACTCAGTGTCTGAAATGACTCAGTTGTCTGAAATGACTCAGTTGTCTGAAAAGACTTGAATTTCAGTGTGTCTGATAAGACACAGTTGTTCGTAATGAACGAAAATTAATATTTCTGAATAAGACTCAACGTCAGGGTGTCTGAAAGATTCAATTGCTCAAAATGAATGAAAATTAATGTATGAATAAGATAAATATCATTGTGTCTGAAAAACTCAATTGTTCATAATGAACATGAATCCCTATATTTGAATAAGACTCGAATTTCAGGGTGTCTGAAAGACTCAATTGTTCGTAAGGAACGAGAGTTAATGTGTCTGAATAAGACTCAAACTTTAAGGGTATCTGAAAGACTCAATGGTTTGCAATGAATGAGAATTAGCCCAAGTTAATGTAAGCCTTTATGTATTTTTTTCATTTGCGGAGAGACGCTGCAAAAGTGATAAAAGGCTTACGGGGTTATACACTTATGGTGTGTAAAGGAAATTTCCTTGCACTGTCAAATAATTGAAATGTGGCGTGTGTGATGAAAACAGTACATTGATCCTATCGAAATGTTAAAATCTCCAATGCACTAGAGTAAGACAAAATGCTTAATCTTAACAAGCACAGGGCAGTTTGGACTGCCAAGAGGTTATGTTTTGGAAGGAAGAAATTGTTATTCTCCGTTACCAAAACAAATCTTAGCTCGCACTAATGGTTACGTCTGCCTCTAGTCTTGTGGCATCTGCCATCAATGAATGAGTTAGGCAGGTCGGGGCTACTCTTGACCACTTGTCTGGCTTGCTTGGGCAACCCTTTTTTACCACATGATTGGGGGAGACCCACAGTAATGAATGAAAGAGGAAATTCTCTTGGATATTCTTCAATAAATAAATTTACAGGAATACTACGGTCTTGCTAATGAATATCTGATCAATTAAAGAATTAAAATTTTATTACTCTCAAAAATCTGGCGAGCACACGGACGTATGGGTAAAATTAGCAAGCAAAAGAAAAGGGTTTATATATGAGCGCTGTGCGGGCGTTGTTTATAACAATGGGTTTCCAAAGGAACTCAGAATTAAAGATGGCGGACGGTTAGGGATGGGGCCACGTGGTCTGGAATTGAAAATTCCAGGTTGGAATTACTATTCTCCCATCTTGAGAGCAGAAATTTAGATTCCTAAATACTTCCTAGCTTTTCCTATCGATCAAGCGAGAGAGAGAGAGAGAGAGAGAGAGAGAGAGAGAGGATAAATCCAGCGATGCAAAAATAGCTAGAGTCAAAGCCTTGGTGATTGCCTACAGTGTGCCTATCTGGGAATTTGGAACTTTCAAATTGTCCTGATCAGGTGGACTAAGGAATAGGGGCTCTATTCCTTTTTATTAACTCTTCGACTGAGTTGCTCCCTGGCTTCCTATTCTTAAAACATGCAGCTAACATGCAATAGCACAAAAATCTCGTGGAATGGTTCATTGACTCTCACTTTCATGAACTAAATTGGCATGCACGTGGCCATCAATTACCTAACACTGACTGGTATCACTTTTCACACCTGGCATAAATCTAAACAAAATATTTTGACACGTACTTATACTGTGGAACTGGCTGTTCACATGTGCATAAAATGGAGGGAGTATGACACCAGGGTCGTCTCTATTTATGCAGACCAGCTAGCAGTTGCTATTCTGCTGATAATTGCAAAGCAATTGCATACACAGCAAGGTCGACCAATTGCTACGAATATACCTTAGATGCTTATTTGATTCTGGGCGCCTATGGATAATCGCAGGGAGTTCTTTACATTATCAAGAAATCTACTGTATTTCATTACAACATCTGACTAAATAGACTGATTAAGGCAATTTCGCAGACAAATAAGTCAAGGGAAAATCTGTGGTTTAGGGCCTTCTTCATGTGAGGGAAGATTATGTAAACTCAAGGGTTCTCTTAATTAATTATATTTACATAATAAACACAGATCAGAAGAATGACGAATTACGGGGCAGGTAATAATAAGAGCCTGCTAAATGAATAAATCCTACACAGGAGAAATATTCTACGCCGATGATGTCTTCATAACAGGAACATCGCAGAGGGGTAGATTAAGTGGTGGCATAAGACCACTGCACATGGGATGGAACTGAGAGTGGTCCTACAGCCAGGGCCGATCTGCAAGATATGCAAGAATAACAAGACACTCAAAGGGAACTGAGGGAGTGCAAAAATGGTGCCAAGTAACTCAGTCCAACAATAAATACATAATTACGGTAACACTTTATGCTCCAACACAAATTACTAAGGGTGATTGCACAATGGAAATATAAAAAATAAATCAGACTGAGAAATAACAGGATTGTGACTGACTAAGAACCTTATTTCTGGTATATTACCTTCATCAAGATGACGACGTCCTCTTCAATAGGGCGCCGACGCTGGAGGAGGGAATTAAGGGGATGCCACGACAAAATTATGCTGGTTCAAACCTCGGGGTCAAATAAGTGGAGGGTACAAGGGACAGGCAAAGGTAGACATCTGTCTTTGGTGGAGTTCTGAGCACTTTTCTCTCTCGACTGCTGTTGCCTCATATATTTCTAACCTCGGAGGGTTACACATGGGCATCCAAGTAGATGGCACAAAGATCAAACTTTGCCTTGTTTTCTGTAGTGAGCACATGGCACCCAGTCAGACCTCGTGGATAGGTACCATGGCCCAGCCTCTTTTTTAGCTCCTCCCTTGCCCGTTGTCTGACTCAGTCGAGGAAGGCACCTTTGAAGGTCACCTGGAAACAAGGCCTTAGGCAGTCATTTTGAACAGAGAGAAGGATTAAAGGCTTAACCATTTTGGGATTGAAGGAGAGTTGACAAAGGGACGAATGAAAACCGACAGTTCTAGTAATTAAAACAATCGAAATGAATTTTATTTATTTCTGTTACCTTATGGATGTAAAAATGGGTGATGTTGCTTGGAAAGAAGTTTCCTTCATTGCTATTGTTAGGTTTTTCGGTTGTTAAACTCAAATAGCCTTGTTTAGTTTGTTAACCTGCACTCCTCTTTTGTGTGAGGAGGCGAGGTTACGTTCGTCTCTTTTTCTTTTTCTTCCTCAGTCAGGTTTTGGAAGGCAGATTGACAGGTTCTCGTGATGCAGTCGAGAACAAGCAGCACTTCTTGAAGTATCACCTAGTTGTTGGTGATGGTCTTGATACGGCAGGTGTGGGTCAACTGCTGATGTCAAGGAGGACGTCAACCCAGCTCCCGAGGTCGAGGTGGTGACCAAACCATGGTTACCAGTTTTGAGGAAATATTATCCTTCTGGGGCAGCGAAGTGACTGTCGCATCGACTCTGTCGTGGTCTTTGGTGATGTCTCGGCAGTGTACGATGGTAGACCTCGAGGATCGTGGATTGGGCCTCTGGATGATTACTGTTCATGATATTTATTTCATTTAGATATGTTGGAGGAGCAGTGTATGGCTCTTGAGTAATCATTACGTTGGTTTATTTCACTGTGTGGTGTAAGATGTTCATTACCTGTTTATTTATTAGTGAGGAGCAAGAGTATGGCTCATGGTATTGTGTTTTGTGATGAGCAAGTGGGTGACCAAACCATGGTTACCAGTTTTGAGGAAATATTATCCTTCTCGGGCAGTGAAGTGGCTGTCGCATCGACTCTGTCGTGGTCTTTGGTGATGTCTCGGCAGTGTACCATGGTCGACCTCGAGGATCATGGATTGGGCCTCTGGATGATTACTGTTTATGATATTTATTTCATTTAGATATGTTGGAGGAGCAGTGTATGGCTCTTGAGTAATCATTACGTTGGTTTATTTCACTGTGTGGTGTAAGATGTTCATTACCTGTTTATTTATTAGTGAGGAGCAAGAGTATAGCTCATGATTGTGATTTGTGATGAGCAAGTGTATGGCTCGTATTAGGCTCGTATTATTGTTATTGTGGTAATTTGTGATGAGCAAGTGTATGGCTCATATTGTTATTGGTTATTGTTATTGTGAATTGTGAAGAGCAAGTGTATGGCTCATATTATTATTGATTATTATTGGTAATGAATTGTTAGTAATGAATAAGTGCATGTTTAAATGGTTATTGGTTTATTGCTTCTGTGTAACGTGTTTATTCCGTTAATTGTTGATTTAGTTAAAGTTAATTGAATTTATTTGTAATTTATGATAATGACCATTTATTGTTGTCTCTGTGCTTTCCAAAACCTGGACTCAATGTAATTAATGTAAATATCTTAGGTTAATAAATTAGGTTTAAGACACTTGAGTATTTTCTTTTGCACCCTCCTCCTTGGGTTGTTGCAGTCCATCAGTCCATTCCAGTCCCATTTTTATTTATGGTTTATGAATCTGGTGGTCACGTAGAAAAGTGACCATGACAAATGGCGACCTAAGCGGCCAGGATTGGGTTCTGTTCTGGCTGGTGGTTCTGTGGCATCTCTTGGGGGAATGGTGCGAAAGTGTGGTTTGAAAAAAATTTAATTTAAAATTTTTTTTTGGTTAAGCAGGGAGGTGTTAGGTTTTTCGGTTGTTAAACTGAAACAGCCTTGTTTAGTTTGTTAACCTGCACTCCTGTTTTGTGTGAGGAGGAGAGGTTACGCTCGTCTCTTTTTCTTTTTCTTCCTCAGTCAGGTTTTGGAAGGCAAATCGACAGGTTCTCGTGATGCAGTCGAGAACAAGCAGCAGCACTTCTTAAAGTATCACCTAGTTGTTGGTGATGGTCTTGATACGGAGGGTGTGGGTCAACTGCTGATGTCAAGGAGGACGTCAACCCAGCTCCCGAGGTCGAGGTGGTGACCAAACCATGGTTACCAGTTTTGAGGGAATATTATCCTTCTGGGGCAGTGAAGTGGCTGTCGCATCGACTCTGTCGTGGTCTTTGGTGATGTCTTGGCAGTGTACGATGGTTGACCTCGAGGATCGTGGATTGGGCCTCTGGATGATTACTGTGTTTTGCATTTGGAGACGATATCCACCCAAATGCAAAACACCTGAGTTCGATGGGTGAGATGATGGGAGGTGATATTCACTTATACCTCTCT
>NC_089762.1:10539488-10609488 GCF_040412425.1 Macrobrachium rosenbergii | reverse complement strand
ACCCTACCTCTGTCTCTTCCATCACGGACAACCCACCCGGGTGAATCTCTTACTATTCCCTGTCTTCTTTACACATGGCCTAGCCACTTCCAACATGAGAATCTAACACACTCATCGACTGGCTGCACCCCCATTACCCTTCTAATTCTGCTATTTGATATCCTACCCCTTCAATTAATTCGTAATATTCTTCTGAGTGCCTTATTTTCAAATGCTAGGAATTTATTATCCGAAATCTGCATACTGTACCATGACTCATGCCCATAAATCATAATACTCATAACCATTACCATATAAATTTTTATTTCTGTATGCACAGAAAAATTGCTATTATTCCAAATATTTTTAAGCATTCCCATTGCCTGATGAGCCTTTTTTAATCTTTCCATGAATTCTGTGCTCAGAGAACCATCCTTATCTAAATAAGTACCTAAATATTTAAACTCATCCTCTTGCTATACAACCATGCATTCAATTAGACAGTCCTGTGCATTTTCAATATTCATATTCATGATTTGAGCTTTTCCACAACTGATAACCAAACCAGCCTTTCGACCTTCACTCATTAGACAAGCCAACATTCTCTGCATCTTTTCTGGTCCATCGCAGATCAAAACTATATAATCAGCATAATCTAAGTCAAGGAATTTCCCATTTTCTCCCCAGAGTATACCCGCATCCGTTTCTCATTTAACCGTTCTCATAACGCACTCTATGACTATTATAAACAACAGAGGAGGCAGGATGGCACCCTGAGTCACACCAGATTTAACTTCAACTGGATCACTCAAACGACCATCAACCATCGCTTTACAAGATGTATCCTCAGGCATATTCATTACAACCCTCACAAACTTTTCTGGTATTCCATAATGCCTCATGATTTTTCCCATAGTCCATCTCGAAATACTACCAAAGGCCTTTTCAAAATCAACAAAACAAAGATTTAACGGAGTTTTCATTTCATTAGCTTGCTGCATTAAATGCCTAACTATGAGGACCTAATCACTGCAACCCCGCCCCTTTCTAAAACATTCTGCCAACCTGATGGTATTATCCCTGTCACCCGTATCTCACTGAATAATATCTTTAAGATAAATACTAAACTATCTTCCTCCGCTTCAAACATTTCCGGGAATAAATCATCCTCTCCTGGTGCTTTATAATTCTTTAACTGTTTTATTGCCTTAACTACTTCTGGCCTGATCTCATCTTCATCAATTTTTAAATCTTCCTGAGCAGGCGGTATATCCTCTTCCTGGGGGGACTGGTCTATTAAGAACTGTCTCAAAGTGCTCTTACCATCTATTTCTGATTTCAACATTTTTGATCAACAAATTACCTTCCATATCCCTGACTGGTACATCCTAACACTTACCAGCACTGACACTCATTTTATTCATTAATTTTCAGTTTCCTCAACCTTTTCATTAACAGATCTTCTTTTATCTCTCTTAGTCTTTTAACTTCTGAATCCAAACTCAAGTACTTGTTCTTGCTAATTCAAAATCTTCAGCATTAACAAAAAGCATCTTACTCATCAATTTTGCCTCACCTCTCTTTTTATTATATCCCATGTTTCCTCATATATATATATATATATATATATATATATATATATATATATATATATATATATATATATATATATATATATATATATATAAATTTTTTTATCACACCGTGATTTATATACAATCATGAAGCTACAATGTCGCTTAATATCAAATTCATGCTACCTTGGAAATATCTTTAATGGAGAATTATCACCGAAGGTTAGACTCGGCATTGACTTATACCTCTCTTGATAACTCAGTGGTAACGTCGACTGGAGTTGCTGGATAAGTTCTGTGTCGAGGGTTCGTGACCCAGCAGTACCAATCCATTTATCACTTATAAATTCCGCTTCGGTGATAATTCTCCATCGGAGATATTCGCGAGGTAGCGTGAATTTGATGTTAAGCGACATTTGTAGCTTCATGATTGTATATAAATCACGGTGTGATAAAAGATTTCATAATAAGAGCTGCGCGTTCCAAACATACCAATGAACTATCATGGCGGAGGTGGGTTAATGCCGAGGCTAAGTACAACTTCCCCACTCACGACAGGTAAAAGAAATACAACAGACTCGGCATTGACTTATACCTCTCTTGATAGCTCAGTGGTAATGTCGACTGGAGTTGCTGGATATGTTCTGTGTCGAGGGTTCGTGACCTGGCAGTACCAATCCATTTATAACTTATAAATTCCCCTTCAGTGATAATTCTCCATCGGAGATATTCCCGAGGTAGCGTGAATTTGATATTATGATTGTATGTACATTTGTATATATATATATTTATATTCATGATTGTATGTATATATATAAATCATATATATATATATATATATATATATATATATATATATATATATATATATATATATATATATATATATATATATATATATTATATATATATAATATATAATATGGCTCCATATAAATATAAAGACAAGACAACGATCACTGCCACATTTATATTTTACAGACGAATGGATGAGCCCCTGAAATGAAAACTTTCAAACATCAACGCCTCTATACACCAACAGAGAAGACTCATCAGCAGGACGTTCGAAAACCCCTTGCGCACATTTCCTTGTTCCCCGCTATTTACATGGGGTTTTAAGCATGCGCATGTACTGTATATGTAAGGAGTAGCTATTTGAAAAAAGAAATTACTTTTGGTCTTCTGGATTATGATGAACTAATGAAATGATATCATTAACTTGAAGTCGTCTTTATTGAATCAAAACTGGAAATCTGTTTGCTCTAAATAACCATTTACTTTTCAAGCTTAAGTTTCTTAACTACTTTTCATTTCGTTATCTTATACGCCGAATTTAAGATATGGAGCCTGATGTATAAAAAACAAGCATTTGCTTAAAGCAAAAGCATGTAAGAAAAGGAAAAAGCTTAAATATTTAACAAAAGGTGGCAAAAACTTAGGCAAAAACTAATTGCTTAAAATCATATGAATAAAGATTATTATTATCTCCGTTTGCTATCTTTTGCTTAGAGACCCAGCCACGTGGGACTTATGTGTTTCAAGGCATTCCAGATGGGTCCAAATCACCGGCATACGTACACAGAAGCTCTTTTCAGCTTTCTGATGAGTTTCGCTTTGATTAGAATTCGTTTCAGGCAGAATAAGTTTGATTTCAATGCAATATGGGACAAGACAATTAACAATTAGCTATGAGATAAATGCTTCTTGGGTATCCTTAACTTAGAATCAAATCATGGTTTAAAAAATCGGATGGTTTTTTTTTTTTTTTTTTTTTTTTTATTCATTGGAAACGAAACAATTGCTGATAATTTCTAATCATTTGCTTGGACTTAAACATCAGGTCTAAGTATTTGCTACTAGCAAAAGCATTTGCTTTTTTTATTCATTGAAAGTGAAGCAATTGCTTTAAAAACCAAGCTAAAGCATCTGCTTGTTTTATTCATCACGTCCCTTACTCCCAAAATATTAAGGAAAACTGTATCTTCTCTCATTCAATTTTTTTATCCCTTACAATATTATATTAAGCATTATTCTTATCATACAAAATTTCTCTTCCTCTAATCTGCTCGATCTTTTTGACAAAAAATATTTTCTTTTATTTACAATAATCTATCTTCAAATTTTTATTCAAGTATATAATTTGTTAACCTACTTTGTCAAAGGAATAACCTCTGCATGGATGATATGTTTGTTTGAAATTCAATAATAAAATGTCTGAGAATTAGTTGCAAACATCAAGATTTATGGAATCAAGAATATTAATTCTTAAGTAGTTTCATTAATCTGTTATCCCTCAATATAAGCTGCTGGATGCGATGTCTGAATCATCTTTATACTTTCCCTTACCATTAAAAATGTCCATTGTTCATATAGAATAAAATTAAACAAAGTTTTTAGAAAGAATTTCTTTATTTTGATTCTCATGTTTATTCTAATTACGAATATATAAAACTTGGCTTTGAGATACTGTTTTTTTATTTTTTTTCATTCCTTTTCAACAAACTTCCAAGCGTATAATATCAGCAATCAGAATTCCTGAATTAACACTTGAGCTTAATTGTAAATGTTAAGCCTAAAGGGAAGCAATAAAGTTAATTTTACAAAGCTTAGAGTAATTACCATATGTGATTCTTTGGATATGTCTTAATATCATAAAGAGATATCATCTAAAGCAAGTCTTAGTATTTTCTGAGAGACAAAAGCTGACTTGAATTACAAACCCTATTGTTGACGATACAAAATATATCTAGCTATCAAGTGTATTTCACTCTAAAGGAACACCTTTCATTTCCATCTTTGTTTCTTCTTTAAAGTCGTTAAAATGACTGAAGGAGCTTTAATGTAAAATGTCATTAATGAATTCGAAGTTGAAACTGGTGCTTTGTAAAGAACTGATTTTCAAGGACTCTAAATTCAGCAAAGAAGTCTACAGGTACGCATGCAATTAACAATAGGTGAAACTTTTATGAATGAAATCTAGATAACAAGATATACTCTGCATCTCTTCTTTGATAAGTACCTCTGAGACATCGATGCCGTGGCGGAAGGAATGTCACAAGTACAGTACTTGACAGCTGTTCTCTAATAATAAAGAACTACATCCCTGGAAGACTAGATCTAGCAACCGTAACAAGCTTGAAAAATAATATGTATAAAATATTTCATAGTCACTAATAAACTAGCAAAATACATTTCAGTACAGTTCACTTACATCTTTGATACAAAGAATACATATTTTAGTGATAATACCTGGCAACTGTTGAAAGGATTTACAAGCACAGCTCATTCTACATCTAGGATCAACCGGATTTCTTGATATGTCGACTATTGAAATGTATGGATTAGCTGCTGCTAAAGATATTATCATCAAGAGTTGTCGTATACAGACATGGTATTGTTCCCAGGTAAACAAAATTCAATGAATTATTATCACAGTTCATGGAGCAAGAAGCTGTCTCCGTCCGGCGACTTGAGACTGTCTTTCACCGACTTAAGCCTATATCTTTGGCACATATGAGCAGCAGAAGTAATCTTCGGCTGCTGAAACGACAAGTTCACTTTCTTTATGGTCGAACTTCACGAGCGCCCTCAGCATGGCTAGGAACACACAGGTCGGGAGCAGAGCTCCCTCTCTGATGTTACATGCCCCTATGGGTCGCAGATGATGAATTTAGAAGCCATTCACAAATCCTCTTGGTGGTTTCCTTCTTGTCAACGGTCGTCTGAATACCGTAAGACCTCAGGAGTTCCACCAACTTCTTCTTCTCAGCACATTCATAAAGAGGTTTCGTACTTGTAACGAAGATCTCCGAAGAGCTTTCGTCAAAGGCAATATCTAAGGGATCCACTCCTTTAACAAGCCAAGGATCAGACACATATTTATAGACTTCCCTTACACCAGCGCGTTTTTCAGATTTGGGTTCAAGAAGGCGTCGCAGAAGGCGTAGAAGGCGTGGCGTGAAGCACTTAAAGCGTCGTGGAATCTTTGTGGTTTTTCTTTTGAGCCAAGCTACCCAAGAGTTGTAATGACGGTCGGTAATATCGGCGGAATACCAGGGGTAGGACCCGGTTAAGCAAACAAAGATTAGGATTCCCAGTTGCCAGGCGTCCAGTGATGTTTCAGCCTCATAGCCCTCATTATAGACAGCCTGGCTGACTTCTGGTGGCGCCCATGGCACACGGACATTGGCTTTCTTGACCAGGGTGCCCACACGCTGCGTATTGCCGAAATCTCCGAGCTTTATTCTCGTTAGATCTTTGTCAAATACAAAAATATTCTCCAAACGAATGTCCCGATGAACCAAATCTTTGCTGTGTACAAATTCTAAGGCAAAGGCAATCTGTTCGGCAACTCTTTTCGCTCTCACTTCTCCTAGACCTCCCTTCCTCACGAACTGCGACAGATCACCGTCGGGAGCCAGTTCTTGAGCGAACACGTATGAGGTACTTGTACTGAAGGCAACGTCGAAGCTGTTGACTATGTTGGGATGTGGACTAAGGTAGTAGTTGTAGTGGAACTCGCGGAAGAAATCCTTCTTTTTCGTCGTCTCTTTCTGAACGCACTTTAGGACGACGTTGCTGTCCGAATCGAGGTGTTTGGCTGAGTAGACTTTAGCGTACCATCCCTCTGCCAGAAGCTTCACCTCGGAGAATTGGCGGTCCATCTCCAGTCTCGGCAGCTCGAACGTTTTCACGCGGTGGAAGCTGGCACTCTTGCTGCCACCAGACATCTCTGCAAAGAATAGAAAACGTTTACGTTACATCATATTCGCACCAAGTACAGTACATGGGGAAACGAAGTGAGATTATTTACGCCAGTAAATTTCTTTGAGTTGATGAAAATGGCAAATCTCCGCTTACTCATGTCAAAATTTACTTAGTAAGCGCAGTGAGAGAGAGAGAGAGAGAGAGAGAGAGAGAGAGAGAGAGAGAGAGAGAGAGAGAGAGAGAGAGAGGCGGGGAGAGGGGTGAGCTATAAAGTCAATAGAAGGGAATATAATAAGCATAAGAATAAGAAGCGATAACTATGGCCTACGAGACCATTCTATCTTCATTATTAGGTTATCATGCTTTTTTAACCAATGCTTTTTTTTTAAATATACAGTAATTAATTTTCAGTTGGCTTCCTCTGCACGACAAATTTTCACACTCTCAATGCAGGTAAATTTGTGAACGACATTTCTTAGGAGTTGCATGACGAGAAGCACTCGAATAGAAAATTTAAGTGAATCAAACAAAACACAATTTAAAGCTCTTTTCTGTGGCGGATTTAAAAATGATTCAGAGAATCTGGAAGCAAAAATCACGTGTCTACGAAAACTGTTAAACTCATGTTCACTCTTCTTGTTACATGGACTGTAGCTGATTTTATTCCTTACCTGAGGGTGTTGGGGAAGACGTTTTGGTAGAATTGTAATCCAGGTTTGCAATGTTAAACCCGAAGGTTTTAGAAATATATAAAGACTAAGGCGCACTGTCGGTACCTTTCTCAACAACGGCACTGTTCACTCTGTAATCTGGGAGGAGGGTGCCTTGTCTTATCAGCAGCTCGCCCTATGACGTCACTAGTGACATCACTCTTGCCTCACGCATGCGTGGTTGTCATGACGACCAACTTTGCCTCTGTGTACTAACATGAATAAATATAACACTCGGGCAACAAACTTACATAAACAGTGATAATCGCGAAGTTATAATTGCATGCACAGCGATGTAGAAAGAGATTTACTACAATAAAACAGCAATCCCGCCCGAAATCGATTCTAACTCGGAAGTGCTGGAGGACAAAATGAAAATTTAATTTTTTCGTTTCTTCGCTGTCGTACGAAGCCAGTGTTCATCCCACGTCGCGCGAACCGAACTTAAAGATATTTGGTTCACGAGAAAACCAAGCATTTTGCTTTCAACAAATGGAAATTATTTTGATAACTTACCACTCATTGCGTTCCTTCATAAAACTGCATAGTGGATTAAGCCCTGCGCAAATCTTCGAAGATAGGAAATTAGTGGTATGAAGAATGAAAGGAAAACTGCAAATGAGGAAAACCAGTTTTTCGCTTCCAGTGACGGAAAAGCTTCTATTTTTGCGACAGTAATTGAGCAGTTGACAGATGTTATGGAGACAAGGCTGTGAGTCAGGGAGGGAAATCTCGCGCAGATGTCCGCTGGTTCAATAATATATATATATATATATATATATATATATATATATATATATATATATATATATATATATATATATATATATATATATATATTGATCTACAGAACACCTAGCCAAGTGACATTTAAACATAATTTTCAAATGATTCTATCATGAGGCGTAATAAAACAAAGGGCAATCTAAATTTCCCATTCGATTATGTAAGCACGCATACCAGTGCATATGTACGTTGGAAATAAAACATACACACTGACTCCCAGACACTCATACATACTTCACTGTATACATACATGCACGCATAATTACACATGCATATATATATATAAATATAAATAAAAAAATATATATATATATATATATATATATATATATATATATATATAATATATATATATATATATATATATATATATATATATATATATATATATATATATATATATATATATATGTGTGTGTGTGTGTGTGTCGCACTGAAACATATATGCGAGTATTTGTGTGCATATTTTGTTAGGAAAATAATAAAGTAATAGCGTTAGTGAATCGCCCTGACTTTTATAAAAAAAAAAAAACGACACGTTTCCTAAATATACTTCATAGTTACTTAAAGATTAGACTGGTTACTAAGATTACAGTACTTACTTATGAAATACGTGAGCATGATATTCGTTAAAAATACTGCTCGCATTATATTTTATCGGCGTAAGACTGCTTCGGTTGCTTGAGTGCAAACATGAGAAATGTCTGAGTTGCACAAGCACAGACAAAAACGTAAGCTCACTGATATAAAATGCATGTGCAATCAACTGTGTACACAAGTATTGTTATTAAGCAAATAATACATTCGTGTCGACATAATTTTTGTAAATACGTAGTTAATACAAATGCGAATAAATTTTCTACGTATAAACTTATATTGATTCAAACGTTTATCACTTGATAACAAAATTAGCAGATCTCCTATTGTCAACTTTCTGAATCTTCTGAGTTTGGTTTAAACATCTTTCAAGTGTTGTTGAAATAAACCCTGTGACGACAGAGGGATTCACTCGAACGAGCTTGACAGATATATTCTCAGTTTTCTTTGAAGCAAAACGAAGCGCAAACAGCCAGCCAACGGAAAGACCCACTACAAGAGAAAAAAGAGTGAAGCAAAAATAATAGCTGGGAACTACAGAAGTCCCTTCTTGAAACTCATCACATAAAATAAAAAAGACATTGTATAATTGTGACACTTGGCAACGTTACTCCACACACACACACACACACACTCTCTGACGTCATGACTTGATCTCTTCTCAGTAAACGGAGGGAGGGAGGGCGCCAAGTGACTCTTACTGGGTAGCCTAAATTTGCCGGCCCAGACAAAGCTGGGAGGAAAAGATTGATAAGGAAGAGGCACCAGAAACCGAGATGAAGTGACACGAAACCCGGAGAAATACAGCCTTAAGACATCTATTAACCTTTTCACGAATTTCAGCTATTTCGGGAGGCATTTACATCTTTCTTTGTGTATATAAAAGTCGTTTCACAGGTATTGGTTTCAAACAAACACATACACACATACAGACATAGTTCCTGATAAATAGACGCTGGTTTGATAAATAGATGAAACATCATTGAAAAGACATTGCTACTATTTTCTAAAATAAATAACGGACTAATAATGCGTAAGCCGTGCTTTTCGCATCCTACATTTTTTTTTTTTTTACCTATCTGTCATCAGAAACCACTAAAATACTACCTGGACTGTAATTAAACGTCTTACTGGGAATTCTATTTTCATTACAGAGGGAGAGAGATTAACGAATAAAAAGTGGCAGCAAAAATAAAGTGGTAATTCCCCTGTTACTATTAATATTCATGCCAGTTTCTCTACAAGTATTGAATTCGTCCTATAAAACCAACACTCATTAATACTCAATTTAGCTTCACGCAGATGATCACTCTGTTCAGTAGAAGGCAAAAACCTCTCTTCAAAGTAATGACGTTCCCATTATATTTCCAATTAGGATGAAAATAATATCTAAAAAATAAATCCAATTAATATTCACAGTGCTTTCTGGACGAAGGGGAATCCCCGCAAGGTCTTTTCTTTTCCAAGTAATGTTCAGATGCGATCATCGCTATAGTGTACAATATTATGGCAACTGATATCAAGATGCATAAAAACGCTCAATATTATGCTGTTAGAATCTCCTACCACAGCTTGACTCGACAGATGTTTATTTATTTCCTTGGAGGTAAAACCCACCGTGTCACCTTCTCACTAAAGTTTAGCAAGAAACTGTGTCGGAAGATAAGAGTTTTAATGGGTTTAGCCGGTTCCTAAGAAACGAATGAGCCGCCCTAATTTATGTTCTTTTTCTATCTCTCATGCACACTTCCCCCTCTATGTGGAAACGCGTTACGTGGTAATCCATTATTTAAAAGACTGGAGTTTCTTTTCTAATCATTTCATATTCCTGCGAAGGGCCTATAGTTCTGTGACTACGTTATCAAAACCTAATCGCAAGGTGGTCCTGCACTGAACAACTAATATTGGCTTCGGTATTCAGGAGCAGTGACCTTTGAAACAACCAGAAATTAAATCTTGCATGGTGAAGTTGTCTAATTGTCAAAGGCAGATAGACAGATATCCAGTTATCATTAATACACATTTACCTTTCTTCCGTCATTCCTGATGTAGATAATGAAGTGAAGTGATAATCATTCTTCAAAGGAACATCTAGTCATTAAAATAATTGTTGTTTGAGAGTAAGCCGTTGTTAGTTTGATCTTGGCTTCATTTGGTAGAGTTACTTGCTAACAAGATTTCTTCAAGCTGTTTATCTTGAAGTTACCTTAGTTAACAAGACAAACAACAAAAACATAACCCTTGGGTGATGGCAGACGGATCTTGTATTAAGATTATGGAATATACTTTTCAGAAGATTATTATTCTTTATCAACGGATTTAGCCAAAACCTAACAGATCTTCCATTCCGTTTCTGCATGTCACTTGGAAATGCTTTCCTGTATATATTTACTGAACTAAAGTATTTTGCAAATAATTATCATATGACAAGGGAAAGAGTTTCGATCCACAATATAACACATTGCTAGGTTTTATTTTTTCATTATATAATATATGTATAATATTTACATTATAAATATATATATATATATTATAATAATTTTAAAGTTGGGGTCCTGCTAGATCAATGGGGTATACTAGGATGATACACAACTTACCTTAATTACCACAAAAATCTGGACTCTGGCCTTGAGGTCAGGCTAAAATTATAAACAACAAAATACGGCTGAGGGCCTACTTCAAGAGGGGAGTGATTAGATAAACTCTGGGGTTTAACTTAATAAATTACATTTACAAAAGAAAACACATTAGAAGAATGGTAGCGTAATTCTGGTGTAATGAGATGAAGAGCAAATGACTGGAAATTTGCTCGAGAAAACACAAAGGGGATGCCAGCTTCAAGGGCGTTGAAAATAAGGTAGTGGGGACCACTACGCACACAAGATGGTACACAGATCCACACCTGAATAACTCCTAATCTGCAATCGAAACACTTATGGTTACTCAACTGAACTAGCACTGCAATAAAGGAATCGAGGGATTGCATAGAAGATGCCTAGACTGAACTCGATTCCAATGACTAGAATGTCATACGGTTATGTTACACTTCTCATCAATGCCTTGCAAATTAAACAGCACAAAATATAAAACAATACAGGTCTCACTGTAGGTATATCGCACTATGAAAAGAAACCAAAAATAGTTCAAAGACGAATAGGGAACATGACTGATGAAAACCTTAAATCCTGGGACTTTACCTTATTTAGGAGCTGAAGATCTCTTCTTATGGGGGCAAGCGAGAGGGAGGGGACAGAACAACCATCCTATAGTGCTGCCTGAGCATTTCTAAGACCAAGCGTCTATCTCCAAGACTCTTAATCACTTTCGGGAATTATGTTTTTCTCATGTGATCGTGGCAGCATGGCTGCAGTTTAAAGATGGCAGAACGCACGTGTTCAGCCCACCATCTGACCTACCTAAGGCGATGATTAGCTCATATCGGGTCCACACCTGGAATTTAAGGAATTCTGACAGCACTTGGACAAGAAAGAGATTAGAGTGGTTTCCCCCCAAAAGGCAGTGGCGAGAGAGAGGTTATGGAGGCGAATTCGCCTACAATGAATCATACTAAAATAAATATTAATTGCTTAGACCTTATTTCATTTGACTTATTGCCTGGAAGATGGCGTATGAGAGGGTACTCTTGATACCTCCCTTAGTCTGGTTGAAATGGCTAAAATTACGTTATCGCAACAGGCAATAATTTCTCTCTTCACAACCTTTGGGGTACAATATTCTAAAATATAATATTTATGCTGAATATCAGCATCAATTATAAACAAAAGAAATCACTCGTGACTTTTACTCTACGTTGCAGAATTAATTTACGCTTCGGACAACAGTAATCATTTTACTCTCTAAGAATTGAAAATAAACAGCATTTAACAAGTATAAAATAACTAGGTTATTATTTAATATGTAATAAAATTGAACCTAACATCAAGAGGTTAATATTGTTATAGTTATAATACGCCATGCACTTATTATAAGTAAAACTTTTAGTCACAAGGTCATGTGGTTAATAGACCTTGAGGAGGCAATACAATGAAAGTATTCATGGGTTTTGTTAGGTGTTGCCACAATACTTGAGAGCAACGGCTCAGTGCCATTCAGGGCACTATAAACACTTGTGCCAGGGACACATATTAAAAGTAGTGTACATGTGATGTATCAGTATGTAGTACCGGCTATTGAAGCAAGAGGTTATAAATTACTAGGAAAGAACAATAATAAAAGACATTATCTCACTTTGGGAGTCATTGATAAGGCCTACCGACATGACACTGACCTTGTAGGTGCCTTGTGGCACTCATCTACGTACGTGAGGTACAACTATGCGTGTAATTTACACAGACTGCGAGTCTGGGACTCGAGATTCATCACAAAAGAATAACAAAAGAATAAATGATAGATACAAAGTAATTAATAATTGTTGAAAACAGGTGATGATTAAAAACGCCAAAATTATATTCTTTAGCTGATGGAAATGGCTAGGTTCATTCTTTAGCCCAAAAGGCCTCAAAGGGAAGTCATAGGACTTACAAAATTGGGATATCTGTCAACTGCACTCTGCATTGGCAGAGTAGGAAAACAAGGTAAACTCTAAGCCTTTGTGAGACGTGAAATAATATAATTAACTGAACAAAATAATGAAAGGGAAAAATGTTAAAGGAAAAGAATAAAATACAAACTTATAAGGAAAGTACATAGGTGAAGGAACCTGATACCCTCTTCTGGATAGAGGTACCAAGGTCATCGTAGGATAAAGGGGTGGCACTGTGCCAGATTAGCACTAGTGCCAAAGGAGCTCAGGGGCTCTCTTTTGGTGATCTGAAGCAATCTACGCCCATGATTTTCTTCCGTGGACCTGTTGTAGGATGACTGTTTTCCTTGGTAGGGGAATCGGGCAAACCAAGCCTGAGGAGGACAATGGAGTGCCACATGGTTTGGTTTCTTTGATGGCTGGGGCAGGGCCATTCGTTACAGGCTTTGCCCCAAGTCGTTGCAGTTGCTCAAGTTCATCGTCCAGTTGAGGTGTGGCAGAATCCTTACTCACAGTCGTGTCTGTGGAGAACTGAGAAAGGGAGTAAGATGCTCAGGCACAGGTTGCGAGGCCACACCTTTGGATGAGCTTCGGTTATAGTCAGGAGAATCCGTCTCTTACCGGCACTGGGAGCTGAGCCAAACCGGGAGAAGAGAGGTGATCTGGACTGGGATCTCTCGAATGGAGATTTGGGGTGCCTTCTGACACTGGCACTAAGGCAGGGCCAGGCACTGGTACAGGATTTGTGAGATTGCTCGCCATTCAGGATGGACAGAGCTTGGCACTGCTCATTGCACTCAAGTGGCACTGGCAGAAATTGAGAGTCAATTTTGGGATCTCCAGGGGGGAGATCTATAAGGTGCCTTGGCACTGGCACTGAGCAGGGCCTTGGCACAGGACTGAGCTTTGGAATCTGCTTGGATGGAGTTGGCCACTGCACAGAGTACTCAGGTTGTACTGGCGGTGGAATGAATGGAGGCTCTTGAGAATTACTCATTCCTAATGAATAACTTGAGGGGCTTGGAAACCCAGATTGTTTTAATTTTGATGGAGACTGGAAGCCTTGTCCCAAGAGGATGTCATAACCTCCAGGAATATAGCTTGCTATGGCAAGGTTGCAGATTTTGAATTAATGAGGTCTTGTGACTCTCAACTGAATAGTAGGGAGTATCATTTTAAATTGATTGATACCCTCAATAGTGATGAGTCTACGTCAGTTAATGCTAGCGCCATAGGAAACCTTGTCTTTCCTTATGAGGGAAATTTGCGCACCAGAGTCATCAAGTGCCCTGATCTGGCATGTGGGGTAGCTACCTCGAGGAGGTGCCACATACATGGGACCTTTGGCTGGAGGGCCCAGACTTAGAATATGTAACTGCCAAAGCTATGGCAGGTGTACTTGATTTATTAGGGCATTTTTGCCCATTGGGCAGAGTGCCCATAAACTTTGCAAGTGGGGCAATAACTCCTACTATAATCTTTTCCTGGCACTGCCCCATTGGAGGGAGCAGGCCCTTTACTTTTCGTCCAAGAGCCAGGCGGGGCTCATTGGGGCATTGTCTCATTCGAGGACTTAGAAGGATTTTCTGGCTGAGCCTCAGCCTTGAAATGGCACTGTTCAGTGGGGTGCACTATTCTTTTGCAATATCCACACACTGGTTTCCTTAGGGTTTGCCCATTTTTGAGAGGTTGCTGAGAGTTGGATGAGGCAGGTGAGGAGGGATATAATTTTCATCCATGGGAGCTAAGATGAGGATGATTGGTGTCCCAGGTGTCAGCCCAACAACAGCACCTGACCACTATCTTAGGCGCCTTGTCGCATAGATGGTTGGTGAGGGCTGGTGGGGCATAAAATAAGAAGTCCTTGAGCTGGAAGAGTTCGAGGATGTCCTCCACACTAGTGGCTTCGAGAGATTCTAGCCATCATTTTAAGGTATGGGTCCTTTTGAAGATCCACTCAGACCAGGTTTGGCCTGATTCTTTGGGCATATTTCTCCACCTTTTCTATCAATTGTCAGGAGTTATTTCAAAAGCTTTTATAGTGGCTTGGCAGACAAGGGTGGGATTTCCTTGATCCTCAGGTGGGAGGGCATTGAAGGCAATGACACCTTTCCCTTCAAGGTGCCATCCCAGGATTAGAAACACTTCTTCAGTAGAGGGCTGATAGGTCATCAGGACCTTTTCGATGTGGTCGAGCAAGGCTTTAGGCTCAGCTTTGTCCCATTTCCTTATGAGGGAGCCTGCACTGTTGAGGGTTGAGTGTGGAGAGCATTGGTGTGTTGCGCATGCCTTGAGCTCCCATTGCAAGCTGACGAGCTCTTTCTTTCTCCCTCTCCTGCCGTTCTTTCTTTCTCCTGCCTTTCTGCCTCTTGCTCCTTCTTCAGAGCTATTCTCGCTTTCTCCCTCTCCTGCATTTCTTTCTCTTTCTCCTGCCTTTCTGCCTCTTCTCGTTTCTCCTGAACTATTCTCTCGGCCTCTCTTTCCGCCTTGACATCGTCTACTCTCTCTTGGACCCAATCTCTCAGGGCTTGTCCTGACAGTCCCATGTACTTTCCAGTGAACATGTAGAACTTGAAGTCCTCATTTTGCTGGGCTCTGGATGTCATAGACATCTTGAGATAATGCTTATATGGGTGTGACCCTTTAGATAATCAATATATCTGAAAAGACTCAAATTCCAGGGTGTCTGAAAAGACTCAAGTTTGTTCGTGATGAACTGGTTTCAGTATCTCTAAAAGACTCAAAGACTCAGTTGTTCTTGACGAACGAATTTTAATGTCTGAATTAGACTTAGTTTGTCTGTGATGAACGAATTTTAACATGTCTCGAAAGACATAACTTGCATTTTATGCCACGCACGGACTTGGCTGGCTATAGCATGAAATTGAGGCATTCCTGGGAATGATGGTTTGTGCATGCTGAACGCAATTAACTGGGTTCCTGAGAACTTAGAGTTTGTGCTAAATGAGCGATTTGGGGTCTCGTATGACTCCAGGTTGTTCTAATGAACTAATTCAGTATGTCTAAGAAGGCTCAAGGTTGTTCTAATTAACTAATTCAGTATGTCTAAGAAGGCTCAAGGTTGTTCTGATGAACTGGAATAAGCAGTCCCACATGGACTTGGATTTGTGTGAAATACATGAATATAAAGTCTCGAAATGGACTTGGATTTTTATGTCTAAGAAGACTCAAGGTTGTTCTAATGAACTGGAATAAGCAGTCCCATAAGGACGTGGATTGTGTGAAATACACAAATATAAAGTCTCGAAATGGACTTGATTTTTATGTCAAAGATGACTCAAGGTTGTTCTAGTGAACTGGAATAAGCAATCCCAATAGGACTTGGATTTTTAGCACAAGGTTTAATGCAAGCCTTAATAATGATTTGCAGAGAATTGTCAGAGCTGGCAGATGCGATTAAAATAATGGCTTATTGAATATCACTTAATATGCTTTTGAATTTTTACTTGCTCATGTAAATAGTCACAATGCCTGAATAAATGCTTATGCTGGTGATGCAGCAAATATTTTAAAATTGCTATGGGCAAATGGGAAGCAGTTGCTTCTAGATATACACAATTAAATGCGTGAGTGAATGATTATGCTGTCGATTCAGCAAGTATTATAAAACTGTATTGCTCTAGGCAAATAGGAAGCAGTTGCTTCTGAATATACACAATTAAATGTGAGAGAAACAATGTAGCTGGCTTCTCAGCCAAGAGAGAGAGAAAAAACATGCATAAAATGCGGTGAGAAAAGAATGTGCTTATTTCAAAAGCGCGATATTAAAATTCGGTAAAAAAAAATTAATTTAGCATGCATGGGCAAATGGTACTGCCAAGGATATCTCACGTGCTTAAGGGAAAAGGAAAAAAATATTTTCTGTGTTCCAGAGACTTGATTAAGCCCGGGAGTGGTGTGTTTACATTAGCGGTCCCATGGGACAGGGGACAGTTACACGTGCGCGTGAAGAGAAACAACTGACAATTACAGCGAACAAATACAACGCCGTCTCGGCTCAGCTGAACACCTGGCCGAGCGAAGCTTTTCGCGAATTTTAATGAGACGACTGAAAAATTTCGGAAGATTTCCTCTCTTCTGTGAAAAATGAATGAATAGGTGTTGCCTTTCTTCTCATGGTTTGTTTACTGGAAAAACTGAGTGGAATGGAATTTACCATGTGTGTTTCCTTTACTGTACGAGTATAGAGTAATTTAAACAAATGCAAGTAGCCTAGTAAAAAAGATTTTCGGCTCGCATGGCCTGACAAACTTTTACGGATTTGAGATTTATTCGATAAGGAAGAATAATATCTTTGGCTAGCGAATTCCTAACCTCTACGAGAGAGAGAGAGAGAGAGAGAGAGAGAGAGAGAGAGAGAGAGAGAGAGAGAGAGAGAGAGAAAATATCCTATCTCTAGCGATACGAAAACTGCTGGACTTTGGTCAGACAGAGCGGGTTGTGATGTGTGCCTAACTAGAAATTTTGAACGAAAAACGGTCCGAATCACATGGGGAAGGAAATACCCGTACTATTTCCTGTTGCACTCATCGTAATTTCACTTTTCCTCGTGAGCCTATTATGAAAGTCATGCCAGCTATCATGTGTTAGCCATCAAAAGCTTGTGTAAATGTTAATAACTCTCTCTTCTCTATAACTGGGTTGCATGCACATAGTCTAATAATTCATAACTATTTTAGTCACGATATTTTCTTACCTAACAAAAAATAAAATAATAACATGATACTTACTGTGGAAATGGATCACTTGTGCGCTAATTTACGCTAATTAAGAAGTTTCGTTTCTTGTCTCGCATTCAGCTCTTAGCAAAGCTATTTAGCTGATAACTGCAAGTTGCAAAGGGGTAAAGACTCAATCTGCAACGTTCCAGATTGCGAGATCTAAGGAAAATTAAGTTGCCAGAGTTATAATTTTAAATATGGGGTCCTGCAAGATCAATGGGTTATACTAGGATGATACACAACTTACCTTAATTACCACAAAAATCTGGACTCTGGCCGTGAGGTCAGGCTAAAATTATAAACAACAAAATACGGCTGAGGGCCTACTTCAAGAGGGGAGTGATTAGATAAACTATGGGGTTTAACTTAATTAATTATATTTACAAAGGAAAACACATCAGAAGAATGGTAGCGTAATTCTGGTGTAATGAGATGAAGAGCAAATGACTGGAAATTTGCTTGAGGAAACACAAATGGGCGTTGAAAACAAGGTAGTGGGGACCACTACGCACACAAGATGGTACGTAGATCCACACCTGAATAACTAATCTGCAATCGAAACACTTATGGTTACTCACTGCAATAAAGGAATCGAGGGATTGCATAGAAGATGCCAAGACTGAACTCGATTCCAATGACTCGAATATCATACACTTACGTTACACTTCTCATCAATGCCTTGCAAATTAAACAGCACAAAATATAAAACAGTACAGGTCTCACTGTAGGTATATTGCGCTATGCAAAAAGAACAAAAATAGTTAAAAGACGAATAGGGAATGTGACAGATGAAAACCTTAAATCCTGGTACTTTACCTTATTTAAGAGCTGAAGGTCTCTTCTTATGGGGAGCCAGTGAGAGGGAGGGCAAGTGAATAAGTTCACAACAAAAGTTACTTTGATTACTGCCAGCCACGTGTTAGAAATAGGCAGTTTAATGGAGCTAGGGACAGGACATCCATCCTATGGTGCCACCTGAGCAACTCTAAGACCGAGCATCTCTCTCTAAGACTCTTTATCGCTTTCAAAAATTACGTTTTTCCTCTTCCTAGGTGGCGTTGCGATCGTGGCAGCATGGCTGCAGTTTCAAGATGGCAGAATGCACGTGTTCAGCCCACCAGCTGACCTGCCTAGGGCGATGACTAGCTCTGATCGGGTCCGCGCCTGGAATTTAAGGAATTCCGGCAGCATTCGGACAAGAAAGAGATTAATGTGGTTTCCCCAAAAGGCAGTGATGAGAGGAGGTTATGGAGCAAATTCGCCTACAATGAATCATATACTAAAATAAATATTAATTGCTTAGACCTTATTCCATTTGACTTATCGCCTGGATGATGGCATATAAGAGGATAATATATATATATATATATATATATATATATATATATATATATATATATATATATATATATATATATATATATATATATATAAACTAGATATATATATATATATATATATATATATATATATATATATATATATATATATATATATATATATATATATATATATATATATATATATATATATATATATATTGTCATAAACTGGATACATATATATATATATATATATTATCTTGGCTGGTGAGAAATTGAAACAAAATTATAACTGATGCTGCCACAAAACCAAGAAAGCCCAGGTTATGAGCAAAAGGAAAAGTTATTTGAAAACTTACCATAGATTTTCCTGGATTTACACTTGAATGAGGAAGGTCGCCATATAGGAATTAAAATTCTTTTACAAATTTACAGGGATTTATTTACAGAGACTTAGCAAATAAACAATGAGACACAGAACAAAATAATCACTAAGGGGCAGATTCAGTTATAGGACACAGGGAACAATGATGCAATGATTTGGCAACAAGCAAGTTGATTAAAAATGGGGCCAATATGTAATACAATCAGTCCAATGATAATAATAACATTCAGTCTTGCCCTGATTGCACGAAATAGTCTCAGGTAATGCAAATGGTGGAACTCCAGGATGGGAGAATAATTCATATGAACATTTTCAGGCCACAACGGAATTCGGTAATGACTGCAACCAGAGATTTTCAGGATTTTGGTGGCAGACGAGATACTGAGGCATGGATTGCGATCGGTCCGTGTGTCTCCCCTGAAAGAGACGTTCTAAGTTAGGAATGACGGTATACACTGATGGGGATGGAATCCATCTCTGAAATATCACCCCATACACGTTCTTAAATACTAAACATGACGTAGCCTAGAAGATGATTATCAGAAAATCACGTAATCACAGACTTGGAATCATATTCAATTGGGGCTTTTGAAACAAGGAACACGTGATCGCAGTCACACAAAGATAAAATCAACACTGATATTGCTTAACCTAAATAGCCCTTAAATTGCACTGGGGGAGGTATAATTGATGGTTATCACGGGATCTTTACTTGAATTCAAGGCACGTAATTAGCGAGGTATGGGATACAGGCAGGACTCGAACAAGGGAGGATTGCTTTGTGGAGGAAGAAGTTAAAGTTTAAAGAAATGGAATTTTAAGGAGTTTAAGTAAAAGGGGAAGGGCTGGTATTGACTACTTGTAACGTACGAACCTTTTATGACTGTTGTTGGCGCCTAACAACCATTCCAGATGTCTGTCGAAGTCAGTTCAACCAGCGGAGCGGGAAAAAATGCAGCATGTGCGCTACAGATCAGTTCAGAGGAGCGTCTGTTTGCTTCCAACAACATGGCTTCTTGGAACATCGAGCTTTTGGCCACCCGTACCTGCAAGCATGTCAAAAGAACCAGCAAAGAGGGCAGAGGAAAAGCACACTTATCATTATATGCCTACAGCTTAGAACCCTACCTGTTCCCTAGCGCTAAATGGCCCTTTTGGCCTCCCCCATACCTACCTGTCTCCCCATCGTGTGATGTGGGTGGAAAAGGGGGTTTGTATTGTTCTCTGGATCGCCCGATGTCCAGGGGGGGGGGGGCAGTTAAAGAGGCCTAGCTAATGGCTACTGTCTGATTCAAGTAGGCTCGGTTTTGTCCGATGCCTGCCAAATTCCCCGACCTGCTAGTCAAATGAATAGCAGATGAATTCAAAATTAAGGAAATCAAATTTACAGGAGGGAGGGATGTTTGTCCTTGACAATATATATATATATATATATATATATATATATATATATATATATATATATATATATATATATAATATCATGAAGCTATATATATATATATATACCGAGGTAGCGTGAATTTATATTGCCAATTTGTAGCTTCATGATTGTATAAAAAATCACATATATATATATATATATATATATATATATATATATATATATATATTGTCACGTTATGATGGTTTTATGGAACTGCTGGTTCCCCGTGTTCCCTTTGTGGATTGCTGCCTCCTTACCTTCAAGTTTTTTTGTTTTGATGTTCTCGTCGGTGAGCTGCCGTTTTTCTTTCGCCAGTCGGGTCTGGTAGGGCAGCAAAGGTAGCGGCAGTGGCAGCAGCAGCAGGCAGTTTTTGGAGTCGACGTTGGTCGAGTTTTTGAGCAGCAAATTGGAGCACGGCTCATAGCACGACGTAGAGGTGGAGTGTGACCATGAGTAGTCGCGGTGACCACGAGCTGCTCATCTTTGATGACAGCGTGAGGCTGTCCTGACGTCTCCATCGGGTATTCTGGTTTGTGGGGTCTTGTCCCTGTTGTGCAGCTGAGGGCTGTCTTGGTGACCCGATGGAGGACGTATGTTTGGTATTTTTTTTTCTGCCTGCTGTTGTTTATTTTTGCCTTTTTTTTAAAGCTACTTTTTGTTTATTTAACTTTATTTTGTTTAGTGCTGCCTCTTGGTTTTTTTTTATGCTTATGGTTTAACACCTGTCTCACTTGTAAATATTTTTAAAAATAAATTTTAAGCTCATTATATTGTTTTTGTTGTTTTCCCTCCTTTGTTTGTTGCATCTGCCGTCAGTCATGACAGCCCCGTCCTGAGTATGTTAAAGAACCTTGTTTTGGCTGGCGGGGTTGTTACGGCATTGAGGATCATGAGTAAAAAAAAATAATCTTTTTTTTTTCTTTTAGGTGGGGAGGTGTCACGTTAAGTGATGGTTTTGCAACTGCTGGTTCCCGCTTTGCTGCCTCCTTACCTTCAAGTTTTTTTGTTTTGATGTTCTCGTCGGTGAGCTGCCGTTTTCTTTCGCCAGTCGGGTCTGGTATGGCAGCAAAGGTAGCGGCAGTGGCAGCAGCAGCAGGCAGTTTTGGAGTCGACGTTGGTCGAGTTTTTGAGCAGCAAATTATCTACGAAGTGGAGCACGACGAGGGTGGAGTGTGACCATGAGTAGTCGCCACAAGCTGCTCATCTTGATGACAGCGTAGGCTGTCCTGACGTCTCCATCGGGGTATTCTGGTTTGTGGGGTCTTGTCCTGTTGTGCAGCTGAGGGCTGTCTTGGTGACCCGATGGAGGACGTATGTTTGGTATTTTTTTTTCTGCCTGCTGTTGTTTATTTTTGCCTTTTTTTTTAAAGCTACTTTTTTTGTTTATTTAACTTTATTTTGTTTAGTGCTGCCTCTTGGTTTTTTTTATGCTTATGGTTTAACTTTTTACCAGACCTGTCTCACTTGTAAATATTTTTAAAAATAAATTTTAAGCTCATTATATTGTTTTTGTTGTTTTCCCCTCCTTTGTTTGTTGCATCTGCCGTCAGTCATGACAGCCCCGTCCTGAGTATGTTAAAGAACCTGCATAACGGCCCACTCGGTCGTTACATATATAATAGATGCACACACAATTCTTGTGTGTGTGTGTAATTGTAATTTCAACGCATCGGCATCCTACTTGGCTCATAAGATTAATTGAATGTCACAGCATATAGGGTTGCAAGTTACTGCCATGCTAATAGTATGCCAACATTGACATTTCCTATTTTTCCTCCGTTTTGTGTCTCTTTATCACCACGTATAAGGCCTTTCCTCTTTGAGGTGTTAGCCTATTCAAATTATCTAACAATCCGAACAAGGAAGGTATACCTGCACAGGGCTGCCTGCGCAGGAAGACTTGCAGGTATACCTCCTGCACATTAAGGCCGCCACTAACGTACAGGTATGCCTGTGCAGGCATACCTTCATCATTAACGATACTGTTTTTTACCCTGTTCTCTGTAGCATCCATGGCGTCAACACACGATGCTCGGGCAATAATTACCTTGCTGATAGGAAAAAAAAAATTGCTATATTTTAATAATAAATGTCTAAAAAGAAGTCCAGAGAAGAAATTGTTGTTATTCATTGATGACGTATGTGTTAACAGTGAATAAACATATATAGTCTACTATTGATCAATTTTGTTCTATTACTGTATTAAATATAATTTTTTTCTCATTTCACAGCTGAATTACACACATGATGCATAATCATGAATAGTTAGGTCTATTCTTGTTTTATAATGCTTCACTTATTGAATATTTATTCTCATTTTAAAAACTGACCTGCATATATGGTTTAAAACCGAGAATAAACATACTAATTTAAAATATGCAACATTTTTTTTAATCTGTTATGATAGTCTTTGTATTTTACTTGCGCAAGAAAAAGGCTCATTCTTATAGATTCCACTGAACTGTGAAAATCCACTAAAATTTGGCCTTAGTTATCTGAGGCACTTTTCACTTCTTGAAACTTAGGGATTTTTCCAACAACCGTTTCAGATAAATTTCTTGTTCTTTTCAGATCACCACAAATGCATATTGAATTGCGCTAACATAGATTCTTCGGGCGTTATCGTTTATCAGAATAAGTAAGTAATCGGACTTTACATATTACAGAATCTGCTATTTAGAAGCAGATGACTTCAAGGCTATAATGTAATATATAGTTGGATACCGATGAGCAAGTTAAACGAATTTGGATTTTGTCTGGAATTATTATTTTACATATTTTCATATAGCCAAGGGAGCACCGGGTACCTTCTTACTAAATTTCATGAAGATCTCATGAAACAGTAAGACTGAAAATGGTTAGAAGTATGAAGTAAACAATTCACTTTATTTTAGTGATGTTGTAGTTCAAGGCAACCACTTGAGAGCAGTTCAGAATTGCTGAAGCGATGTTCTTAAGCCCACTTTTATGTCTGAAACGGCACTGAAAGGCAAATCAACACAGAAATTACGAGTAAATTTCATATTCAATCTTTGAAATAAAATAATCATTTATGATATCATTACTTTTCGAAGGTGTTCCTCAACCACCCTCAGGTGACGTCAGAGTAAGGCCAGGTCTAAAATTAACCATCAGCAGGAGACGAGAGGATGTCCATTAGCTAGGGAAATTAGGTAGAAAAGAGAGAGAGAAAGAGAAATATAGAAAATTGAAAAAGCAGAGAGAGAGAGAGAGAGAGAGAGAGAGAGAGAGAGAGAGAGAGAGAGAGAGAGAGAGAGAGAGATGTAAGAATAAAAAGAGAGGCAGAGAGAACAGTGATAATGCCTAAAAGCTGTTGTTATCATCGTGGATTCAAATACGCTGAACGAGGTAGGACTTTGCACGAACTCAAAAACAGTGAGCAAGTATATCACGTTGAAAGCCATAAAACCGATCATTAAAGTAGGAAGTAGTCAGCACAGCCAAAAAGCTTACAGCAGCCAGCTCTATAACCCCACCTTCAATAGGAGGCGTTTTCATGGAAATTCCAGGATATTGGGACCTGGACAAAGTGATGTACTTCAGCACCCTCCAATCAAACATACCAGGGAGGGGTCTTTCACACACCCTCCTAAAATCACCTCCAATCAAGTCCTCTAAGGAGAGATTTGAATCACACCCACTACAGTCCTTTCCAGTCAACTATTTGAAGGGGAGGCCTTGCTGATAAATCCTTCCAATAGGACTAGAAGGCGGTGGAGATTGCAGATAATAAGAAATCGAGGGGTTCAACAGTCTAGAGAGCGACAGGAGAGCAGCGGATTGAAACTGTGTCCACTAAAGGAGATTACGTCTCCCCTCGCTTTAGTGTTCCCCATATAGACTGAGTCAAGTTAATTACTCCAGAGTGATTTCGTTTATACCACTGTAACCTGTTAATTTGTACTGATCTTTATAATACTAAGTGCTTATTAAAGTGAAGAAATTACAGAACCTCGTCTCTATAGGCCTTCCTGAGAGATATCAATACTTAAAATAATTTATCTTCAAGAATCTACCAGTTGCAGAAAGCGAGGCGCTGTGGCCACACAGAATAACGAGGTAAGAAGTGAGAGACTAAAAACATGCAACAAAAAGAAGAAGGGCATTACACATCTGTATGATTATTTACCTTTACTCCTTTGTGATATGGCCATCTGTTTTCAATGCACAGAGCAAAGTGATATGCATTTTTCTTTTATTTTCCGAACGATGAATAACAAGCCATTGAAAACTTAATGGAGGGCAGCTCTAGCCAATGTTACTGACCTACTTTTGAGCCACGAAGAGCTTACACTAAAGTTTAGCAATTTTGCAATGCATTTTGCTTTTATTCTATATTTATCTGCTTTTTGTATCTTTTTCATGACTGCTGCCTATCTCTCTCTTGTTTCATATTACTTTTTTTTTATTCTATGCTGATTCTTAACTTAACCCTCGTTACATATTTTTACTCTTTCCGCCTCCCACATGGATCGAGAACCTCAAACATTTTCCTGATGGAATAAAAGCGGATGTGTCACTTAACCTCAGAACTGTGTGCCCCTTGCCCTTGGCACCCACCCTCCTCCTCCTGGTACTTAATTCTTCTCCCAGCGGGAGATCAATTGCACAGACTTTTTCCTCACCAGCTCGTTTCCACTTTTTGTCAGAGTCGTTTATCATTTTCGTTTATCTCGGCTACTAATTAAAGAGCATAAGCATGGATTAAAAGGTGACGTAAGATAAGAATTTAAGTTGAGGAAATATTCCATGTAAAAGCAATTCAGTCGGTTTATTCTGTGAGTGAGAATTTTTCCGTTATCAAAAATCGAAGCAACGAGTTTTGATCTAAATGTTTTTATTTATTTATTATTTTTTTTTTTTGAATGAACATATTTGCATCAGCTCACGTTAGCGATGAAGGTACGCCGCAGGCAGACTTGCAGGTATACCTCCTGCACGTTAAGGCCGCCACTAACGTTCAGGTATGCCTGTGCAGGCACGCCTTCATCACTAACGATACTGTTTTTTACCCGGTTCTCTGTAGCATCCTTGACGTCAACACACGATGCTCTGGCAATAATTACCTTGCTGATAGCAAAAAAAAAAAAAAAAAAAAAAATACTATTAATAATAAATGTCTAAAAAGAAGTCCAGAGAAGGAATTGCTGTTATTGATTGATAACGTATGATGTTAACAGTGAATAAACATATATAGTCTACTATTGTTCTATTTTGTTCTATTACTATATTGAATATGATTTTGTTCTCATTTCACAGCTGAACTACACACATAATGCATAATCATGAATCGTTAGGCCTATTCTTGTTTTATATTGCTTCGCTTATTGAATATTTATTCTCACTTAAAAACTGACTTGCATATATGGTTATAACCATGAATAAACATGCATGGTCATACAACAACAGAATAAATCTCCTTTAGCTTTTCGACTAATTTAAAATATGTAGTTTTTTTAAATCTATTATGATAGTCTTTGGATTTTACTTGCCTAAGACAAGGCTCATTCCTATAAATTTCCCTGAACTCCTCAAGACACCCATGAATGATGTTGCCACTTTCAGCCTTCATTATACACAATTAGGCTACTTTTCCCGTGGAAAATTGCAGAATTATATAAATACATATTAACCTGACATCCGAGTCAGTTACTAAAAAATAAATAAATCAATACATCATTAAACTGGATATAACCGCTTTTAAATTCTATTGAATTTTTGTCTCTGACTGGACCATATTCTTCATCCTAAGACGCGAAGAAACTGAGCAAAAAAAAAAAAAAAAAAAGTGACCTTTCCATTCTAAAGTTCAGGCAAGTCTGCGTAGGTCGTTTCGACGCAGGCATATTGATTGAGATGAACTGTTTGCTCAAGGTGCCTGCGCAGGCAGGGAAAAAAAAAAAAAAACTGTGCGGTTGTTCACATTAACGTACAGGTGTGCCTGCACAGGTAGACAGTGCAGGCAGACCTGCGCAGGCATACCTGAAAGTTGGAGGTGGCCTGCCGCCTTTAACGTTCCGGTGTATAGCTGAGCATGTGTGCCTTCACAGGCAGATGTGTGCAAGGGTATCATCATCACTAACGATAGTTTTCTACTCAGTTCTCTGCAGCAGCTGTGGTAATAATTGGCTTCCCAATTAGGAAGCCAACTATTACCTAATTTAGAAGATGTATCCACCTTTTTTTTAACTCGTTTCTGTAATTGCTTCTCATATTGTAAATCTTTTCCATGACAATATCCTTGTCAGCAGCAAAATCAATCTCCTTTTGCTTCTTGACTAAGTTAAAATATTGCAGCTTCTTTTTTATTTCAAATATCTTACGAAAGTCTTTGATTTTACTCACCAAGAACGAAACTCATTCTTATAGATTTTAATGAAATCTTCAAGATATTCACGAATGATGCTGCCACTTTTAGCCACAATCATTTTTCCTGTAGAAAATTGTAAATTATAAATATAGATTAATCTGACGTCTGTATTAAACATTAAGAACCACATGATTAATTAAGGTATAAACACTTTTAAATTTCATAAAACGCAGCATCTTTTGTTTCTGACTGGAGCGTACTGTCTCCCCTAATTATATATAAAGATTAATCTCACATTCTTATATTTAATATTAATAAAATTAAATACAACATATCAATAATTTAGGCATAAACACTTTGAAATTAAATAAAGCTCAGCCCTTTCTGTTTATGACTGGGACACACTCGCCCTCTTGGCACGCAAATAAAACACATCTAAACACTAGTCTCCCCACACTAACATTCAGGCGCGCTTGCGCAGGTCGATTCGACGCAGGCATATCGATTGAGATGAATTATTTGCTCAGATCACCTACGCAGAAAAAAAAAAATGTGAAGTTCGTTCACATTAACGCTCAAGTGTGCCTTCGCGGATCGCCAGTGTGGGCAGACCTGCTCTGGTGCACCTGAACGTTAGTGGTGGCCTTTAGTCTAGCGTTCTAATTCCTTGACGTCTTCAGTAGGTAATTAGAATTCCAGAGAATTCACGGAGAGAGTTCACATTCGTTAAAGATTAAAATTGAACCAATTAACCAAGATTAGAAGAAGGTACTTTAAACTTTCTTTCCTTGTTCTTAGATACTAATCAAATGCGGCAAAAAAGGTTATATTCTTAAAAATACATTTTCTCTTATTCCATGACATGATATTTTTAACATGAGAGAGAGAGAGAGAAAAAAAAAAAACTATATGATTTGGACACAGTAGCCTTGACAATTAACTAGATTAATCTACGAAATGTAGAGCATTTAATTGTAGCAGTTAAATGACACTTCGGTGCTATAAAGTTTTAAAGCACCAAATATGCATAGGCTACACTTGCATGACTTCTGGGCCTATTGCCGCTGAATTTGCTTCGTGGCGTGGGTTGTTTATTTATAATCCGTATACCATCCATGTTTATCCTTATACACCAAGAAATAAAATAATTTTTTAATCTTGACAAAAGGCGCATTAACTGTCAATAGAATTCATTTTCTCAAATGACGTTAAACACAGAACAGATTTTGAAGGGTGTTAATGACATAGTCATACTGAGTTATGATGAGGTGGGAAGATTCTGAATTCACTCTTTAAAGGAGAACAACAAAACTTGAACCTCCCATTTTATGAAAACAATATTCCAGATATATAAGAGTGTTACTGGAAAGCGAAAGGACATGTAACATGCAGTTTTCATGCGCAGACGTAGCTGTGTCAGGAATACGATCATTAAAAGACCAATTAGTCTTTTATAAACTCAGCATTGCTCTCCAGGCATTTTTTCAAGGAATGAATAAACTACACAAATATTCCACGCTATAGTCCAAGGTGCTGTCGAGACCAGCTTAGAGAGTCTTGGGTGAGATTATGTTTGACCTAAATTGAACGAAAACATCAGCTGCAGGGTATATAAGATAAAACTGACTTTAGGTAAGTAGAACCCTCTGGTAACTATAACGTAGTTTGGGACAGGATTTTTTACATAAGAACGGAGAAATAACAGGGTATTAGAGAACAGCTTTGTAAGGCAATGTGTAACCACAGCGCAATCAACGCTTTAGAGAATATTACAAATGACAACTACAAACTAACACAAATTGTATCATTAAGTTTTCAAGGCTTTACATTAAATTCAGCAAAAAAAAAAAAAAACTTGATATATCAGATTCGGATAAGTAAAAATAATATATGCTAAGGGGTAAAAAACACAGTGCTTTATTACACTAAAAGATATTTTTTTAGGTGTCACTGCACTGAAATGAATTTTATGATCCTCCGATGATTATAAATGACCTTATACCTCCATACACTCTAGTTAGAATTCCTTATATATAATGGATGATAAAAAGGTATTGCATCAGGAATCGTAATGATCTACTTTTAATGGCTATTTCCCTGCTTAGCAAAGTTACCGGTTGACATCAGAGAATCTATTCGAAAAACATTCAGGCCACTGTATCCACGCACGCCTGTAATACTTGCAGCCGGAGATGAATGAACTGCTTTGTGACACTCGACATTACATATCTTTAAGTCTTGTTCGTTAATAGTCAAGACATAAAATTTTACTAAAGTACGTAGCGGAAAAGTTTATAAAAAAGTCCCTTCTAAACCTGCCTCTCAGGAGTAAACTGTTTCGAACTATTTTCAAATAAGGTATATTTTATTGTCCGTGGGGAGATCAGTACTGTTGTCTGTGACGTTTCTACGAATCTTATTTCTTGTGATGCCCTGAGGAGGTACTGTAACACATGGTGTTGCTTCCTTCAGTCACGTGGTAAACATTAAACTTAGCTTGAAAAATTATCATCTGAAGGATCTAGAGCTTTGATAAACCTTTTACACCAGTTTCTAGAGGGTAAATTTTAATCTCATGAAACTAGTATGCCATACAGTTGCACTGTCGCTACAGTACACAAACTCTTCCAATTTAACATATGGTAATCTATGTTAATACATACGCATACCCACACACGTGCGATATGTGCCCTCCAAGGTTGCATAAAAACTTATCTTTAAGCCAATATACAAGTACTGTATGTGGAATCCAAAAGATTGTTAGCTGAGGGTCAATACAAGGAAGCAGTTAGGTACTCGCAATGCTCTTTTGGACCTGACATGCCATTTACAAGAGAACCTTGATAAGGGTTTAGAGTGTAAAATTATTTAAATTTATTTTAGTTCTGTTTTCAATTTAGTAAATCATAATGCACTTATTTATAAACTTCCGAATCCTGGAGTCGGTGGATATGTTTTAGGTTCACTTTAAGATTTCCTTACCTGTAGGCAGTATCGAGTTGTTTCTGATGGGATCGTGAGTGAACCAAGACCTATTGTGTCTGGAGTTCTACTGTACTTGGTCCATCGTTATTTTTAGTGTATATAGGGTGTCCATAAAGTCGTAGTGCAATTTTAAATACTTGTAGCTTCGTAACTATACAAGTTAGAATTAATCTGTAAAAAGGATAAGAAAGCTTGATGTGTCTAGTTTTACTGTTCTCCTGAAGTTTTATTTATTATTTGTTTTATCAAATATTTTTAACAATTTCTCAAACTTAAAAATGACTTCTTTTTTAGAACTGCTGTTGACCCACGGCTTCATTAAACGAGAAAATAAACTGCGGTCTATGGTTGGTTGAGCTAAAAGGTACTGCTGCTGTCCAAAGAAGGTTTACAACCCAGTACAATAAAGAAGCATCACACAGGAATTGCATAGCCAGGTGGATGAAGAAATTTAAGGCAACAGGTTCTGTTAACCTCAGTCTGACTGACGATGTGTTGATAAAGGAACAGTAGCATCTGTAGAACAATCCTTTGAAAGAAGTCCAAGAAAGAGTCTAAGACGAGCATCTTTGGAGATGGGGCTTTTAAAATCTACTGTGCATAAGATTCTGCAAAAAAAAAAAAAAAGTTGAAATGAAAGCATACAAAATCCAAATGCATTGATTCCTGTCATCAGTTCAATGAAAGAATTAGTACTGATTATGCATTTTTGAATAATTTAATGTATGTATGAAATTCCTGTGTGGTGCTGCTTTATTTTGCTGAGTTGTAAACCTTCTTTGGACAGCGACAGTATATTTTAGCTCAGCCAACCAAAGAACGCAGTTAAATGATATGACACTATTCTTAAAACAGATGTAATAAGAGATTATGACCCTAATTGACCTTGTTGAAGGGCATAACAGTGTGGCAGCAGCAGTAGTAGACAAAAATAGATAGTCGTTAAGTATATAGGGTATAGGTTATGCTTCTGAAGAGACATATCTTATTAATTATGGTATTGGCATCTCAGAATAGGGATTTTGATGGTTCAGCATCATTAAACACACACAGACACCTGCACTCGAGAAAGACTGACTCGAGTGCATTTCACAACACCTCCCTAAACTGAATTGCTGAACCATCAAAATCCCTATTCTGAGATGCCAATACCAGAATTAATAAGATATGTCTCTTCGGAAGCATAACCTATACCCTATATACTTAACGACTATCTATTTTTGTCTACTACGCTGCTGCCACACTGTTATGCCCTTCAACAAGGTCAATTAGGGTCATAATCTCTTATTACATCTGTTTTAAGAACAGCGTCATATCATTTTATATACCTGAGATCCTCCGGTAGCAATGGCCAGCACTGGGCTCCTCTCCCTGTATCTATCCTCAGACAAAGGCCTACTGGAATAAAACACCGAGATACAAAAACTAGACTTTACTTGCAAATTTAACAGAAGTATTGCAGCAAAAGCTACAGTCATGAAGTGGAGTGTCTCACACCACTCAGATTCATAATCAATCAATTGCATTAATGATTCTAGACCAACCAATACTAGTGACTAACACCCTGGTCATTAAACAAAATAAAAAGGTAATAATTATTTTAGACCTAAATAAATGTCATATAGTATGTTAAAAGAACACCACTTCCAAAATACTCATCCTCACAGATGAACCCAGAATTCCTATTAAAAGAAGCATAGCATATATTAAAACCTGAAATGGTGTTTAAAGAAATCAACATTTAAAATGGAAAAATCCATAATGGGGAACAAAATGGAAAAATGCATAGTGGAGAACAGAGGAGTTTCACTGCAACACAAAATGGGTATTCCACATAATGTCTGAAAAGATATAAGTGTTAATGAGTTATCTTACTCACATTCTATGTCCACATGTAACCGTTTCTCACAGTGGCTCTTCTTATTCACTAACACTGCTCTAAGAGCAAATTAGATTTTCTTTTGAAACCTGGAGTATTTCTGAATAGTTAAAATTTTGCTTAATTAATTAAATTTCTTTGTAATTTAACTAAAGAATTAATCAAATTTTGAGTTGTTTACAAGTAATAATAAATTTTTTCAGATTGTGAATTCTGATTATAAATTTTGAACTTAAAGAGAAAATTTTTAAAAACAGTGTTTCATTTATTGACCACCAGTGAACAGGGTTGATTGTGTGCATAAGGCAAAGTGATAAACATTTTTTTTCCTTTATTTTTGCTGAAGTGAATTAAGACCAGAAAAACAGTTAAAGTTGTTTGATGGAGTGATGCCCTTTTACTTTAGTATATTTCTCGTTTAATTGTTGATACCTCACACTTGTTTTGATAAGCTTAGTTTGATTTTTCATGTGATTAATAATCTTTTCAAGGGATCACAGTTGCCCTTAGAGTACTCAGTCATAATTTAATTGTTATGAGAGTTCAGGTATTTGGCTGAAGTGAGGTAAAACTTTTAATTCTGTGATTAGATGTGTAATAACCAGGTACTTGGAACACATCGTGACAATAAGAATTTGGTGCCCAGACCCACGAACAAAACAAAATATCACTCTGGTTTATTATTCATACTGGTGGTGTTAGAGACTTTTTGATAGGAGACTGACCACATAGTTATTTTTGCATTGCATTGTCAATTATTTAGTTGAGTGACTTGGAGAAAATGGCTCTGTTCAATGTTCAGAAGTTTTCAGCAGCTCCTTCCATCCAAGAGTTATCTGAATCTAGCCTTACTAAAGCCCAGTGGACTGCTTTAGCAGTGGCCTGCTGGGGTAAAGTGTCTAGTGGTATGATTAAGGCACAAATCAGATGTATTGCAATCTAAGCATTGACGGACTCTGGTAAAATAGATAAAGAGTTAGGAGAGGCACAAGAATTGTTGAATGTAGCTGAGGCAGAATTTATAAATAAGCAAGAGCAAAAGGAAGAGAAAAGTGATGCATAGGTAGAGCTTAGACACATAGGTGCAGAAGAAAACTTGATTAAACTAAAAATGCAAGCAGAAAAAGAAAGAGGAAATAGTAGAAAGTTTGATTAAGCTGAAGATGCAGGCTGAAAGAGAGAAAATGCAGGCAGAAAGAGAAGAGATGACAGAGAGAAGAGAGAAAGAAAACAAAGGGAAGAAGAAAGAGCAGCAGGAGAAGAAAGAGAAAGAGCAAAAGAGGAAAGGGAGAAAAGAGAAAGAGAAGCAGAAGAAGAAAGAGAAAAAGCAAGACATGAAAGGAGATGGAGTTAATAAAAGCTTGATCCACATTACCTGTAACATCATCTAACCCTATCCAAGGTAATTCAGACACTGTATTTGATGTAGTAAGAGTACAGAAGTTAATTCCAAAGTTTACAGAAGTAGCTCCAGATGAGATTTTTGATCACTTTGAAAAAGTGGCTTCAGGTATGGGATGGCCAGAGGATAAATAGTCAATCTTGTTACAGAGTGTTCTCATTGGTAAAGGAAAGAGTGCCTAATTAGCCTTACCAGCTGATCAGTGTAAAAATTACAGGAACTGAAACATAAAGTGCTGCAAGTTACCAGATGACACCTGAGTATTACAATGAAAGATTCAGATCTTTGAGAAAGGGTGGCAAGATGACTTTCTCGGAAAGATGTTTCAAATGATGGTTGGCAGCTGCTAAAGTTAAATTTATGGACGAACTTGAGGAGTTGGTAGTCCTAGAGCAATATCTTAGAGGAATTCCTGAACACATAAGAGCTTCTTTAAGACAGAGAGTTAAGAAACCTGACAAAGCTACTACACTGAGTGAGGATTATAATATAATTTGTAGCAAAAGGAATTATAATGTCAAGTACCAGAACCAACAACACACAGGTTTTAGGTCTCATTCAAATTTCAGGAATATTACTACTGGGAATCATTCTCGTGGTAATACCAGTACAAAGCCAGGTTATACCCCTCAGCAGGCGAATGTTAAATCCTCATCATCCAGTTTCTCAAGACAGATACAGAAGACTAATGTTGTCTGCTTCAAGTGTGGAAGAGCAGAACACTACAGTCGAGATTGTTATCAGACACAACAGCAGACCAAGCCAGTTGGTCATGTGGTTAAAGGTAGCCAAGTGAAGCAAACTACGAAGAGCAGTGTGGGGAAGACTGAGACAGCTGGGAAGACTGGGTGTTTAGCAACCAATGGAAATGTAACTTCAATCAGTGAGTGGGTGAGCAGCTTGGAGGCTTTTAATCCATATATCTATGAATTTACACTGGCAATGCAAGGAGGGAGTGTAGGTACCAGTCAAGGTATTACATGATACTGTGAGTAACCATAGTGTGGCAGTTCATGGTGCTCACCCACAGCTAGAGAAGAATCTCACTGGAGATTCAGTTATTTTGAAGGGTATAGGAGGAGAAGAGGTAACTCCTATATGCCGCTTTCACCTGTCGTATGAATTGGTGACAGGGAATGTTGATTTTGCTGAAAAGGGATCACTAGCTGTTGAGGGTGTGCATGTTTTACTGGATAATGAAGTAGGTGGTGGACCATTTGTTCCTTGTCCTATAGTGACAGTTAAAATGCTGAATATTATTCCTAAGGTAGATTTAGAGAAAAATAACCCCCACCTGTTTCCAAGTTGTGTAACTACCAGGAGTATGAAGAGAACTACATCTGCAAGTGAAGAAGCTGAGGATTTACATGCACCAGAGGGATCAAGTGAAGGTCCTTTGAGCTTAGATGAGCTGTTCCAGGAAAGTGAAGTTTCCACTAGTGATGACAAAGAAGAGATTTCCCAAGTAGAAGAACCTTTTGTTCTTGAAGGGACTCAGAGTAGCCAGAGTGTTCCTGATGATAGTAGCAAAACTACAGTAGCAGAGTTAGCAGATATTGAGATTTCAGCCCTTGAAGTTGGTCAGGTGACTAGAGAGAAGCTAATGGAACTGCAGAAGAGGGATACAACGTTGGCTGATTTGTTCCTCAGAGTTGTTGATCAAGAAGAGATGCAACAAACTCATACCTGTTATTATCTAAAGGAAGGATTGCTAATGAAGGAGCATTGACCTGTAGATATACCAGGAAATGCCAAATAGGGTGAATATCACCAAATTCTGATTCCATACCCATTGAGGAAGCAAGTGGCAAAAGTAGTGCATGAGTCTGGACATATGGGAATCAGGAAGACTGTTGAGAAGATTATGAAGTATTTGTTTTGGCCTGGACTTCACAAGGCTGTTAGCAGGCTTTGTAGAGAGTGTCAAACATGCCAGATAGCTGGAAAACCGAATGAAACCATTCAGAAAGCCCCCCTACAACCCATAAAAGTTAGAGGAGAACCCTTTAGCAAGATGATTATAGATGGGGTTGGGCCGCTTCCGAAAACAAAGAAAGGAAATGAATATCTGTTAACATTAATGTTTCCTGTGACTAGGTATCCTGAGGCGATTCCTGTAAGAAGCAGAAGTGCAAAGATAATTGCTGAGAAATTGGAGGAGTTTTTCTCCAAGATTGGAATACCAGAAATTGTGCAAAGTGATAGAGGAACGAACTTTACTTCAAAATTGTGATGAACTTGTTAGGAGTGAAACAACAGTTATCAATTGCTCATCATCCAGAGACTCAAGAGCCTTGGAAAGATTCCACCAGACATTGAAAAGTATGTTAACAAAATACTGTTATGAGTCAGGAAGAGAATGGGATGCTAGCTTTCCCTTGATGTTCTTTGAAGTTAGGAAATGCTTATTAAGAAAATATGGGATGTTCACCTAATGAGATGATTTTTGGTCGAGAAGTGAGAGGTCCATTGAAGATTCTTGCAGAGAACTGGGAAGAAAATCAAGAGGAAATCGAAAGAGAATATGTGAAGAATTTGAGGAAAAGGTTAAGAGAAATTAGAAAATCTGAAAATAACTCAAGAGAAAATGAAAAGGAGATATGTTGCTAAGGCTAAACTAAGAAGTTTTAGTGTAGGACAGCAAGTTCTAGTGTTCTTACCACTGAAAATATTTCCTCTTACCAATAAATATCAAAGTCCTTACGATGATAGAGAAGTTAAGTGATCAAACTTATGTGACGGAAACACCAGGAAGAAGGAAAAAACAGAGGAAGATACATGTGAATCTTCTGAAACCTCACTTCTCAGAGATTAAAACTGAAACGGTGTCAGTAACACAGACAACTTCATCTGCAGAGGACGAGGATGGCTACGAATTGGGAGTTGAAAACAAGATGAACAATGTTGGAAAATTTGGAGGATAAACTAAAACATCTGAGTGTTGAGCAAAGTGGTGAATTGAGCGAAGTGATTAGAAGTTTCCCTGATATTTTTGTAGATGTGCCTAGGCGTACCAATCTGACAAAAACTGAGGTAAAGATCAGAGAAGATGGAAAACCTTTTAAACAGATGTTTTGAAGAAAGAAGTGGAATATTTATTGCAGCATGGATGAGCAGAATCCAATTCATGTCATTACTGTTCTCCTTGTGTGTTAGTGAAGAAACCAGATGGCTCATTTAGGAAGTGTACTGATTATAGAAAACTGAATTCTATTATAGGAAACTGAATTCTAAAAGTGTGGCTGACAATTATCCCTTGCCTTTTATAGATCAGTTACTTGATAATATTGGGCAAGCCAAATTTGTTTCCAAGATAGACTTGTTGAAAGGTTATCATCAAATTTCCTTAGATCCGGGGAGGCCAGTTCCTGGTTTCCCAGAGAAGGTGTAGCAATTTGATCCACCAGGGGTTCATCCTCTGGGGACGGATTTGGGGAGGAAGAAATGTCGGGTGCTGGAGGCTCACAGGTTGCTAAGATTAGTGCAGTGACGGGTCCTGGATCTCCAGGAGGAGGATCTGTCTCATGCTCTGGGTCCTCTTCTTGTGGTGGCTCAGGCATACCTGATGAGGGATCCAGAGGTGCAATACCTAGCAGATGGCTTGAGTTGGGCTGAGACACATTCCTGTTCCAGCTAGAGGTCAGAGCCTCCTGGAGAGTCTTGGTTTGGGACATCAGCTGGACATTGTTTATTTGGGCAGCCTTCCCAATTAGTGGAGTGGCCTGTCATCTTTCATGCTCTACAGTGGGGCTGCTTCTCTTGAGTGTCCTTTCATGGAGAGGGAGGACCTCGTTGCTGACTGTCCTTTTGTAGAGAGGGAGGACCAGGCCTAGAATTGTTCTGCATGTGCCCTTCCACTGACCAATTAGGCAGGCAGACGTTGGTTCTTCTTCTTTTGGTGGCACGCCTGTCAAAGTGGCTGTGCCTTGATTTGGGATCCTACAGTCAGGGCCTCCATTCAGGAGGTAGCGTGGCGGTGAAGTGGCGTTGGGGAAGGGCTTCCCCAGAGAAGGTCCCGACCCAACAGGAAATCCACTCCCGGCCTAATTCCACTCACAACACCAAGGAGGTGAGGTAGCATGCCCCAAGGTGCCATGACCTGGAGCTTGACTGTGGGAATGGTTTTGGTGTGGCCCCCTACCCATTTCATCTCCCACCGAGTTTTCTCATCATCAGTGGCACTGGCTAGCACTTGGGGCCTGGCAATCAGGCTAACTTTGGCTGCAATGTATGCCATGACCAGTAGGGCCATGGGCAGGCTAGAGCCATTAACCCTTAAGGGACGGCATAATTTATCAATGTGCAGCACCCCAGACCGGGGAAACTTTGAGGTCGGCAAAATAAAAAAAAAAAAATCACACCAATGGAAAGAGAATGACACATACATTCACACTGTATAAATAAAAAAAATTCTAAAAATTTTCCCTACCTTCTGCGAGAAGTTGAAAATGACTATTTACAATGCCTTGTGGGGCCTCATTTACAAGACAATTGTAAATTTTACCAACTTATATGTGTTTTTTCTAATAAATAACTTTTTGGGATTTTGTAAAATTATTACTACTGCTCACACAATATCAAAACAGATAAGAAATAAAAGCAGTAACAAATTTTTTGCATATTTGTTGTAAAATATTCACGTAAGTTTACGAGAAGGAAGATTCAGTAACTTTTTTTTTACTTTTACAAGCTTTTTCTAATCTTTCTTTGCATTTTCTTTGTAAAATTACATTTACAACCGACATACTATTGTAAAAGACGAAAACAAAAAACAACAGTAACCCCTTCGTGCATTTACAAGCAAATTTACAAAAAGACTCATGTGAGAGAGAGAGATGCAGTACCTTCCCCCTTGAAGTCATAAGCATTACTGATACTGGCCTAACTCTCATGTCTGTATAAAAGTTTACATTAGTGAATTTATAGCATATAGAAGTATTGGCACCTTTGTTTCGAATTATTATTACCATAACAGTGGTGCATAATTCTGCTTCACACTGAAGCGCAATCTGTCCACCTCGCCAAACCTGTTTTACTTCACACTGAAGCTCAATCCGTCCACTAAGGGTTAAGGGGTGCCACCAAAAGGAACTGGGTATCCAGCCTCTCGGGGTGAAGTATGTTCTGCAGCCTGGCCACAGAGAAAGAGGTGCTAATTAAGTTGATGAACTTGGTGGCTGGGACATGATTTGGGCAGGCCGGATGTCCAGCACTATAGTGGCTGGCAGCACCACAGGATTGGCAAGAGCCTTTTCTGGCGGGCTCAGTGACCTACTGTGACAGTTGGTGGAGAGGGTTGAGTGGACGTAGAGGGAGAGGAGTTCTGGTTGTTAGTATATGGCTGGTTATTGTTGCCCAACTTGTAGCAGCAATCAGATTCAATGTGCCCCAACTTCTTACAGTGGGTTTATGCAGTTTTGCTAGGCAGTCCGTTCTTCGGGCAAGTTGAGCCTGAGAGGTGCCCAGGTGGCACTATGCGCCACTGAGATGTGCTGTGGGACTGGTTATAGGTTTCCCATGAATCTGCCATACGGCAGGCATCCATAAGTGTGGTGGATGGGCTGCTTATCACTGAGATACACTGCAAGGGGCCCAGGCACACATTGGAAAAGATCCTCAGGCATAGTCCGATTGAATAGGTCCTCGATTGTAGTGCATGACAGGGAGTCAAAGCAGTGGGTACCAGTATGGGTCTTGTGACAGGCCCATTCAGTCCAGGACCGGCCGACTTCCTAGGCAAGACCTCGAAACCGCTGTCTCCATTTCTCCAGTGTTATTTCATAGGCATTCTTTATGACCCTACAGACTTCTACCATGTTTCTTCTCTGACTCTTCTCCAGTGAGCGGAGGCCTGCCTTAGCTTTTCCTTCCATGTGCTTGGCAAGCACTAAGGCCCTCTTTGTCTCGGTGGTCTTGTGGTTTTCAAAGAGCGACTCTATTTCCTCCAACCATGCTTCTGGCTCTTCCTCAGTCCACTTTGGGACTAGGGAATTGATGCTTGAGATTGGAGCATTTGGCGCAGCAGGTGTGGTGTTGGAGGTTTGTTGGATAGACATAGCTTCAGCATTTTCCTTCAAGCCTTCTCCAGCTCGAGCTCCTTTTCTTTGAGAGCCAGCTCGCTTGCCTTGAGAGCTTGCTTGCTTTCCTTGAGGGCTAAGTCATGCTGTCTTCTCCATTCTTCTCTTGCATCTTCCAGCTGCTTCTGTTCTTCAGCATACCGCCTCTGTTCTTCTGCATACTTCCTCTGTTCTTCTTCATACTTCCTCTGTTCCTCTTTTTCCTTCCTGTGTTCCGCTCTTTCTTCCCTCTCTTGCTTGGCCAAGTCATCCATCTGTTCCTTGACCCATTTGGCGAGTTCTGGTCCCATGAGACCTGCCTCCTTCCCAAGATCCATGAAGGCCCTGTAATGTTCTGTCGCCATGGTTCTGGTAGGTAAGGGCATCTATTTGGGTTGACTGGACGTACTTTGGAATTGAGGAAGTGTCCCTCAGATTTGGGTGACACTTCAGTGGTGTGGTACCTTTTCAATAAGGTGGCACTGTGGTTGAGTGTGCCGCACAAAGGTCACACTGCTGGCACGCTATCTCTAGGTACAGGTGTAGCTTATGTAGTCACAAAAGGACTTCTTTTTTCTTTTGGTGGCACTAGTTGCCAGTACGTTCCTAGGAATCAACACTTGTCTTGGAGCACAACTAATTGTACTAAGGGGAAAAGTGCACTCTGCCCAAGCCGAGTGTAACTAATAAGTAGGAGAAAAAAGGGAAGGTAAGAAGAAACAGATATGTAGGCTCTTCATTTTGTGAGTGCCTCAGATTAGTGGCACTGTGGAAAAGAAAAATAAATTCTGGTTGCTTTGGCCCTCGTGGGTGACTAGTTCCTAGTACCAGCTGTGCTACTTCTTTTCGTGTGGAGGGAGGAGGGTTTTTATGCTTGAGTCTGGATAAAAGACCCCACTCATGGCCGACAATTTTCTATAACTGTGGTTAATCTTAATTTATCCTTCTCTATCTGTGGGACAGAGGTGTTTTTTTTATTTGTTATATTTTAATTAATTATTCCAATGTCGGCCCGTTCTTTCAATGAAGATGGTGTACATACACTTCTGAGATATCTTAAAGCTTACGTAAATGGGTAAAAGAGGTGGAAGAGAGAGAGAGAGAGAGAGAGAGAGAGAGAGAGAGAGAGAGAGAGAGAGAGAGAGTGAAGAAAAGTATCCAGCAAGCGAAGTTTGCACTGCCTGAGTAAATAAGTAAAATTGTAAATGCACACTAACAGGTTTCTTCTTTTTGAAACACTTCTTACTTTGGCTATGTTAGGTAATGGGTTGCCTTGCCAGTATTAACTTGCCCTATTACCGTTCATGTCTTACATCTTACACTGATAAGTATAGTTAAATTGTGAAGTTCTTTTTTTTCTTTTATATAATTCCCTGCGAAAGTTTGTTTTGTGTAGGAACCTTTTTGTTACATTTCCTAAATAAATTAGTCTCTGACTAAATTATTAACTTTTTTTTACCTGTTGCATGAAATCCTATACCTAGTTTCCCTTTAATTGAAGTATTATTTTTTCCTAAGATTTGCAGTATGGTAATGGACGAGACAAAGTAGTTCGCTAAGTGGAGTAGATGAGGCAGACGTTACTTGTCACGTCACACAGGTAAACAATAATAACAACAAAGTTTTAAGATGGCGGCTACTGGCCCACAGGGAACCAGTTCTCAAAATGTTGGACGGGTCACGTGAACACACAGCTGATGGCTCAAAACACAATACCTTACTGAAAGCAAGTGCGGGAGACCGACCGGCGGAGGAATACACAACCTCCCGCCTTCGCAATATCATTACAATAAAAAAAGAACAAAGCACTCAAATTCCTCTTACAAAACGAATGAAGCTAATGTGGGAATAAAAGTTTTAACTTAAAATAACACAAATGCAAGCTATTTTACGTTATAAAGATGGAAAACGAATTTGTTATAATTTTCTAATTTTTTTTCTTTTTCAGCGCTGAAATTAAGACCTACAGGCGTCCGCCATACTTACTACGGGGCCCTTCACAATACAAAGGAATGGACCCGTGACGTCCTTACTGGCCTGATTTATGTTAATGTGAAAAGGCAAATTATGAAATTAATACTGGAAAGTACTGTACTTCTCTCCAGGGCTGACATGGTTGCTGCTTTTTCCAAGAAACCTTATGGACTTGTAAATTGTCCGTCCTATCCTATGAAAGAAGCGCTAGGCACACACCCTCCCAATACTGTCATGCAATAGATAACTAGTTCAAAAATTAATATCATGCATTAATCATTGGCCGGCAAATAGAAAAATTTTAAATCTTGACTTGGTAACTTATTATGACCTTGACTGGTATGCGGCTGTGGCTTGGTATCCGAACGCGGCAAACGTTTCCTTGTTATTGTAAATTGTAAATGATAGCTGCTCTCATTTAATGCACACTTTCCTACCTACTCTTCTAATTATTGTAATATTGGTATTCTTAATCTTACTTATTTTGGCCTGTATCCTTGTTTGGGAGAATTTAGCATGAAATTGATATGATCTGAGTTTTTATCTTTGAATGAATTCATATTCAATTTTATTCCAAGTTCTTTATCTCTGAATTAATTAGAGATCTCTGCAAGGTCCGCCACTGTTACATGGGTCATTCGGCTGATGAATTTAATTATTAATCACTGTGATTTAAATAGCCTTGCTTTACCTAAGACCCATGTAATCCTTTCAATGAATGATGATAAGTTAATAAAAAAGACAGATAATTAATATAATTAGGTCAGTTGCCAATTGAGACTAAGTTACTGAACATATCAATTTACAAACATGAATTAAATCAACGACATTGCTCAAACGACTAATTCAACAAAAACAAAAAAAATTAAAGTTAACTGGGATCTTATGGGAGATAATAACAGCTCCAATTTCGTCCCACTTCGGACACAAGATATTTCAACAGAAGTTAGTGGATGACACAACGGCTGGGGGCATCTTGTGACGCGTCTATAAGCAATTTCAAGCGCGTGAATTGAGGACAGTGGTATGCTAATCCTTCTCCAAACAAGATTCTGGCCAGGTTCCAAGGTGTGCCCAATTCTGGAAGAAACGTATCCAGATAACAATTCGTTATCTTATCATTAATTGACTGCAAGGGATGAATCTTAGATCAAGAATATTACATTAACACCATGGAGGATAATTTATGCAATTTCACTAGGCAACAATAATTGTACTTCATGTATTTTACTAGGATTTTCCTTAGTCAGTGACTTCTTAAGAGAGAGGGAAAGTTGAAACATGAAACAATAGCAGGAGGACTAAAGAAAAAGAACTGGGAGTAATTGTCATTTTCAGACTTAACGCTGGAATAGATAATGAAGTGATCAGTTTCATCAGAAGCCTTGGGTCCATGGAAATGGTAATTTCCCCAGCTGTTCAACAAAAGGGGGAAGAACAAAGACGCTTGGGTGTGTGGTCTCTATGAAGGATGCCCCCAGACTGCTGAGCTGGGTCAAATGGCGTGGGTGCTTGCTTGAAAGACTCCTCCACCAGGTTCCTTGGCTGGCCTCAGGTAGTCTCTGAAAAGTAACAAAAACTTAGCCAGCACAAAGGTCATGGAAAAGTGGGCTTAAGGTACAATATAGCTAAGGGTGGTCCTAGCAAAACCTATCCTGTCAAATATGTATCTAAACTAAACTTTCTACACCCTCCTGATGGTTGGTGCATTTGGAAAAACAACCCTGCTCTCTTGCTTCCCTCCCTAGAATGCTTTACAAGAGAAAGCTTTGGTTTTTTTCTTTTTATATTTCTACTAAATCAAGGAAGAGAGGATGAACAGGGGAATTTTTATAATAATATATATTGTCAGGTTTTGTGACTGCTTAGCAGGAACAATTATTTCCCGTTTGTTCCCTAGTAAGGGTCATTTCATCTGTTAACTTGTTCTTGTTTTTGTTGAGGTGAGTTGACATCCATCGAGCGGTGTCGGACAGCTTCAGTCAGTAGAAAGTCACCGTCAGGAATGGTTACCTGAAAGTCAGTAGAGTCACTGTCAGGTATGGTTACCTGAAAGTCAGTAGAGAGTCACTGTCAGGTATGGTTACCTGAAAGTCAGTGAGAGAGCACTGTCCATTATGGTGACCTGAAAAGTCAGTAGCAGAGAGTCAGTATTTGAGCAGCGTCAGGTATGGGGTACCTGATGGCTTCCTCGACAGGATGTAGAGGAACACCCCATCTGTGCGTAGCCACGTTCAGGTTTGCATCCTCGTCTGTGTTGACAGTTCACCTTGGGAGTGACCTCGTCCTTGGGTGCAGCTTCATCTGTGTGTCTGACCTCATCCAAGTATTGCAGCCTCACATATTTCAGAAGTTCAACTCATCTGTGTGTGTGTGTGACCTCATCTGAGCATTGCAGCCTCTCATGCTTCGGAAGTTCAACTCATCTGTGTGTGACCCCGTTCGAGTATTGCAGCCTCGCATGTTTCAGGCGTTCAACTTGTTTGTGTGTGGGACCTTGTCCGAGTATTGCTGCCTCACATGTTTTGGAAGTTCAACTCGCTGCCTATTGCAGCATGTTTTTTGAAGTTCAACTCGTTTGTGTGAGTGACCCCATCCAAGTATTGCAGCCTCGTATGTTTCGGAAGTTCAGCTCATCCATGTGTGGGACCTCACCCAGGTATTACAGCCTTGCGTGTTTCAGAAGTTCACCTCTGCGTTGTTAGCCCTATTATGGTTACATTGGTTAGCCCTGTTGTGGTTATATATGTTAACCTTGTTGTGGGTGTGTTATGGTTATTTCTTGTTGTTGAGGCATAGTGTAACTATTGCAACTTTCATGATATTGCCTTGTAATATGTATAGCATTCCATGATTTTGATATGTTTCAGTCAAGCGGGCTCGGTTCAGCAAAGCGACAAAAGAACTCAGATTGTGGACACATTTGTCCCACGCTGGCCAGCAAGTGAGTATAGTACATATGGTAGTCGCTCGCTGAACTCAGGTGCTTGTATTTATATTTATTCACTATCTTTCAAAAGCCAAGTTGACCGCAGTACACAGATGGCATATTATGACTTTATTATCACAGAGTTCATATACATCAGTGTTACAATGTATTTCTTTGTCATTCACTTGTGTTTTCTACTCGAAATAATATATTACAGCATAATGCTTATTGATACAAGTTTCAGCCACCATAGCTCAACCAGCAGAGATAGACTGTTATGGACGATTCCCACACGCCAAGTGAGGTATATGATATCATCTTCATATACAATGCTTCAGGTGAATATATTTAGAGATCTATATCTGCTCACTCTCTCAAGCCATGCCAACAGTGTAAAAGAATAAAGACTAGGCCATATTATGATTTTTTGTCATTATCACCGTGATTCATACATTATATACAACAACTTTTTATCATTCACCAGCTTACTGAATATATTTCTACATGTTAAATAGCGAATTGTTGATAATGAAAAAACTGTTGTCCATGGCCTCAATCAATGATGATTAAGAACTCAGATTATGGTTTATTTGGTCCACGCCAGCAAGTGAGGCATATGATATCACTTCATAAGGCTGGGTCGTCGCCAAACCATTTATATCGATATTCACTATTCTTTCTCGCCATGCTGGTCGCGTAGTGCGTTGAATGCACGCGTTGTTATTGGCGATACTTTTTATCGCTATCACCGCGATTCATATACATCAGTGTTATAAATGTTCCTTTAATATTCACTGAAATAATATATTTTCACATATAAAGGCTGAAGGAATTTTTAGCCGATAATAAAAACAGTCAAACTGCGGGCTGACCAACGAAGGATATGGATCGATACGCACTTCACGCAAGGCCAGTGCGAAGTATAGTGAATATCACTTCGGTAAGCTTGTATTTAGAGACGATATTCACTGTTTTCGCCATGCCAACTGTACAGTGCGTTTAACGCATGCAGTTACATATACCTTTATCACAATGTCATACTATAAGGTTACAGTAAGCTACAAACGATTTAATATTCACCCGCTTGGCTTCGAAATAATATATTTTCATATATGTGCCATTAAAGGGTTTCTTAGTTGATACGAATGTTTTGTAGCCGAATAAAGTGACAAGAATCAGATCACAGTGACGATATTTGCACCACGACGTTGCGCGTGAATGCCTTCATCGCCGTCAAATAGGTGTTTGCATTTAGAGTGATCGCATAGCTTCCATCTTCGTTGGGCGCTAACCATGTAGTGCGTCGGTCGCACGGTTTGCTATTATGACTTTTACTGCCATCAAATGCTGGTTAAATGGCGCCGACTGTAGTCCTGGAGTTCTGTCCTTCGGGCTGGTTCGAGCCCACGGACTTAAGGAACTTATTATCACTTGAAATTCCTTCAACATATATGAAAAAATATTATTTCCGAGGTAGAGCGAATTGGATATTAAAGGACGTTTATATCTTACTGATTGTATATGAATCACGTGATGGATAAAGTCATAATATGGCCGCGTATGACAAACGTGACTACACGCAAGTTAGCATGGCAGAGGGTGATATCGCTCTAAATACAAACACCTGAGTTCGACGGCGATTTGTATATGGGAGACGATATCCATTTATACCTCGCTTGCTGGTCGCGTGGGTTAAATGCGTCCACTGTAGTCCTGAGTTCTTGTCCTTCGCTGGTTCGAGCCCACGGGACGACGAGCTTATTATCAACTAAAAAATTCCCCTTCGGTAACATATATGAAAATATATTATTTCTGAGGTAGAGCGAATTGGATATTAAAGGACGTTTGTAGCTTACTGCTTGTATATGAATTACGGTGATGTGATAAAAAGTCATAATGTGGCTGCGTGCGACAAACATACTACACGGTTAGCATGGCAGAGGTGGGTGGATATCGTCTCTAAATACAAACACCTGAGTTTGATGGGCGATTTGTTTATGGGAGATGATATCCACTTATACCTCACTTGCTGGTCACAGGTTAAATGCGTCCACTGTGGTCCTGAGTTCTTGTCCTTCGCTTGGAAAGTCTGGGAGCCCACGGGGCGACGAACTTATTATCAACTAAAAAATTCCCCTTCGGTAACATATATGAAAATATATTATTTCCGAGGTAGAGCGAATTGGATATTAAAGGACATTTGTAGCTACTGATTGTATATGAATCACGGTGATGTGATAAAAGACATATATAGTATATATATATATATATATATATATATATATATATATATATATATATATATATATATATGTATGTATATGAAATATGAAAAGAAGTTATGAAATGTATTTGTTAAATACTCATGCATAGAATATATTGTATGTGGTTATGGTTGAGTGAGTTAACGCAAAGCACAGGCATTGTGCAGCTGGGGCGCAGAGAAGAATCTTGGTACTACCTTTATCTCATGACACATAACTGGTGGCCACAACAATTCTCTTTTAAACAGTTCTTCTCATTCGTTCTAACATATCCGCAGCAATTGCAATATCAATTAAAATATCTTCAGCTTGCTTCTTCGTCATCCTTTTGCTCGTGAATGGGTCGGAATTGAATTATCTTTTGAGTTAGCCCGCTGCGCTGTTCGCATCTTCATAAATCAGAATATGCCACTCTGTTACAATTTGACTAGCATCTTCTGCAAGGTTGCCACGCCAGTTTCGGAGTCTGGTCAACAATTGATTTTTGAATGTACTTCAATGCTTAAACACCCAGAGTTCAGAACGTAAGTTATCAAATGGAATTACAAGATGACTTCCTGATTATCATCTTCCAGTTTGGGTCAGGAAGAATGTTCTTGTTACTGACCATTTCACAAGTTAACAAGAAATTGACTATGAAATGGTTGACCGATCAAAGTATTACGCAATGCACAGTAAGACTATACATGTTGCTCAAACAAAACTGAGAAGTGGCTACAGCCCTGTTAGTTGGACATGCAAATGAAAAGACGTTGTTGAGACCGGCCGATAAAAATATTTGCTATCAACGTAGACAAAGGAACAGGCCCCCGGGATCGCGGCGGTCAGTAGCACTGCATGCAGCTAAAGACGGTAGTTAAACGTCTGCGCTATTTGTTATAGGCGCAGAAAATCAAAGCACGAACAAATTATATTGGGCTTCGCAGCGCTGCCTTCTTCTCTGCGCGATAGTTGGATAAACACAACGATCGAGCCGAATGCCTAATATTATCGTTAAATCAAACTTAATATGAGGTACTGCGTATTACCGTGGAAACAGCGTTTTTTGTTTGGGAGAATGAAAGTTGAAAATATGGAATGGAGAGAAATGACAAGAAGGAAAAGCAGTTATTCAGCCACTCTCCGCACTTTGAAGACGTACTTTTTGTCAGCCCAGTATATGAGCTTGCTTGGTAAAAGAGAATTTTGGCTCACATCCAACATACGTAAGTCAGTGCAACAACAGCGCTTAGAAGCTGCAGGTGTTCGTTATCGTGAGACAATGGTGTTTCCCCATTTGAGGCCTTCTAGGCCAAGCACAGGATCAATATCTGGAAGGAGCAATACCATGCACAAAGGTCAGGACAGACACTTATAGTTAGCTATAACAACATAGCAGCTCATCATAGCCTTGACTGGCCTTTCTTCTCGGTCTGTTTTCTGTCTCCCGTAACGTTGCCCACTCCTGGGTTAAGACGACTGACATATTATCCCCTCAAAGCTGGGTGTTCCAGTCGTCATGAAACTTCTGATTTCATTACTGCTGGAGGGAGAATTTTTTAAATACATGAATATATATATACATATACATACATAGCATATATATACATGTTACATATAGCAGCATACACAGCGCTATTACATATAGTATTGTCACATACGCTACAGTTACTTTCTATATAGTTATATTGTCACAAAGTGAAGACTCAAAAAGTCAATTACTTCAGCCAGACCATAACAAAATATCAAGACTGAATACTTAAAGGTAAGAAAAGATCTCTGTGTCCAGCTAACACTTCGAAAATTACCCAAATTCCATTGTTATGGGTGAGGTAACAATGACAAGCCATAACACTGGGGAAAGGGCATCACTCAACAACATAAAATGTTTCTGTTTCACTTAGATGTTCAGGTGAACAAACAGACATATCACTTACCCACACACACAAATATTCAATCAGCCGGTGGTCAAATGAAACACCATGCTTTCAAAAATTAAACGACAAATTTATTTCTAAGTCAAAGCAGAGTTCATTAAGCTCAAAGACTACTCATTATTTGACAACAGCGTAAGATTTACGGTTTTTCACCAAAATAAAAGTCACAAAAACTTTAATTTACTTTCATCAAGTAAAATTAAATCAGCTAATTGTTATTTAGATAGCAAATTGAACATCACTAGTTCGCGTTCACTAAACATTAATAATGGGAAGTCAACAGCAGTAATTACCGAAATTCAACAGTATAGTTAATGAGTTCTTTTTAATAATGTAATTGCTCGATTAAAATCTGCAAAATATTGTGAAATATAAACATTTAACTGTGAGTAATATGAAAATAAACATAAGAATAGAAATATGGGGTCAATGGAAATGAGGTCAACAGCAATTACACTAACACAAAAATATGATCTGCTCATTATAGCCAGTCTTCTCGATACCACTTTAAAAAGAACCACAAGTCTTCTAAAATCTCAACACATAACACCTCACCTGCAATACAAGCGCATATCTACTCCCTGTTAATATATAAACACAAGAACAACATTTTAGATCATATAGCTCGTGGAGTTTTATATTAGAGCAATCAGTGTTAACACTCCCTGCCAGATCGGTCGGCAATTGAGATAGGGTGTTCACCACTGCCGCATTCTTTCTCAACTGAGCCTTCGTTCAACTAATTAATTACGAAACATCATCTATACCAAATTGCAGTTGCTAATACTTCAAATTCCAGAATACTGTTCAATATCCTGCATCAGCAGAATGGCCACAAAGAAGGCTATTAAATACTCCATTCTGCCAAACAGTATCAATAATGAATACTGGTACTCAGCGCTCAGAAACATGTTGCATTTGTCTATGTGAGCTGACAGTATCTGCTCTTAAAGCTGCATACCTGCAATATACCAGTGACGATCGTTTCAAAAATTCTGAACAACAGTATACTTCCGCCTTCTTCTTTCAGACATGAACACATAAGGCATAAGAGAAAATAAGAATTGTGGCAATAGGCATACAGACAAATATGTAACAAATATTTGCCGATAATCATTCGTCAGCATAGCAGCGGCCCTTTTGAAAAGCTCATTCATTGTGTAACAACAGGGAAATGGGGTTATCTGATAATGTTTCGTGTCATTCCTTTTCTTCTCCACAGTACGCAAACTTTTGGCCCTCATGAAGAGCGGTGCAGTTTAAACAGATTACTACTGTAAAACGCCTAAACATATGAAATAAAGCGTCATCTGTAAGAAAGGTCGAGACACCCAGACATCAAAGCATACATAATCTTATATTATAATATTTTCCCCAGAAGATCACTATCTGCTTGAATTCAATGAGCTGGGAATGGGGATAAATACCCATAATACACAGCTCTTCAAATGCAGCCTCTCTTCACGTCAGCATTATGCATCAATCAGGGGACATTATGGCGAAGGGTCTCAGAATAAATAGTGGCTTTATTACTTTAGACGGCTTGCCAAATATCGCTAATTGATCAATAAGAGGCAAGGATTACAGTCATTATCATGTTGCCTATATCAGTACACAGCCCAATGTATCTGGTTTTTTCACTATCATTGTGTAGTTCGTAATGAGTTTCTGAATCGCCTCGTTGTCTGCGTTGTAATAAATAGTTCTCTTTTCAAAATATTCGACGAGTGGTGACACACGAAAGCAGCGAATGGCTTGTAGTTCCTCTGATCTTTGTCTCATGCTTGTCAAGTTGGTACACTTGTAGTGTCTGTGTGTTCAGGAACATTCACTCACCCTGCTTCGATCAACAATTTAGTTTGTTCTCCAAATTCTTTCTAATATTGAAGGCACCAGCGATCTGTTTACCTCCTGGCTTCAAAAGTCACGTCCTTCTGCAGATGAAGCAGCCTGTTATAAACACAACCAGCTCTAACTTGAGCAGGCTGCTCAAAGACACATGTAGTTAGCCCTCTGTTAGCTTCGGTGTTTTCATCATATAATATCATTTCAATCTCTTTCGTTACTCATAGACCTTTAAGGAAACTTTTCACTGGTGTAAAATATCAGAATTTCGTTGTTCAACACTGCATTTTTAAGTTGTCTAGTTATCATACTTCCTTTTTATTTTCTTTTGGTTTATCTTCGCCTCAAAGAGAGTTTTCATTTTCACCTTTTCCTCAAGTTCTTCATATACTCTCTTTCACTAAACTGCAATGCCAACGGAGCCTTCACCCTATCTTTCCTCATACTTCTGGTTAACACTAAAAGCCTGGTACTGTGCTCTGAGCCTTCAGATAATCAGTTGCACCATTCCTGTAACAGTTCATCACATACCCCGAATACCAGGTGTCTGTTCCTCTACTCAGGGGGCTTGGAATTTCAGTCTCGGAGAAAATTACGCAAATACCTGTAATTGCTGAGCTTTTTAGTGTCGTCTTCGTTACTGACATTAACGTCAACAGCCATTCACATGTCTTCTCGTTTTCGAAAGCGGATCAAATCATTATCTGCATTATTCTTCAGCAAAAGAGTTCTTCCCGTCTTAATGAAGTCAGAAAGCTTGAATAAAGCCATTTGTTTCAGCTATTCGGCATGCTGGGTCATCTCAGAAACTGCCGTGCCATTACTTCATACCTTCACCTTCGATTCTCATATGCTCAGACTGTGCGCACGTTGCTTCGCTTCCTCAGTGCGAGGCGGAATTAAAATTTCCGAATGTTCGGTGTCATGCTTCTCATTAGCATCCTTCTTTGTGTAATAACGCTAGAGCTTGTTGCATCTTGGCCAACAACTCGGGCCAATAAATCGCTAACTAAATTTTTTCTCCGCAAGCCAGCAACTTTCAGTCAATTGTCCGTCTCGGCGCCGAACTCAATATCCGCCAACTTCGCCACAGCCATCATTGTTCGTATTCACTCTGGATTACGCTAAAAGTCTTCAATAGATTTTCCTTCTTCAAAAATCTTCAGTACGACATTGGGAATCATTTTCGGAAGTTTTTCAAGCTCGCTACCCTTCGAAAATTCTGGCGCAGGTAAATCAGTTCCTTCTGTTTCATGCTCAGCCTTCGTTACTTCCTGGTATCAAGAATGTCTGGAAATACTTGGTGTTTTTCTTCGTATTTCACCCATTCACCTCAACAGCTTGTCTGTCACCAGGCACGTACCTAGGTGGAACACCAACAACTTTCATTGCTCATTAAAACAGCGCATACTGGGTCAGCCAGTGAGCAGTGTTGCCGATTACGACACGAAAGCCGCATATAGGGTTACCGCCTCTTTGGGATCTTCCGGCGAGCACCGAACCATGCATCACGCAATATTCACTGGCAGCTCGCAGCCGCCAGCGGGAGCGTCAAAGACAGCCTTCTTGGGAGAGCATGGCTAAAAAACACACCAAACATCACTGCTCGTATTTCACTGGTTACTGGCACTGCTTACCTGTTTCATTTTTTCACACTGCGCCTTTCATAGTTGGCTTTGCCGTTTCCAGTCATTCGTTTCAACTGCTCATTCGGCCGCCGCATTCATGGAACACCCTGACTATAATGTCCTTACTCTTCATTTGTAGCAAACAACATTAGTTTTCTTTGCATCTGTCTGAGAACAGATAAGTAGGGTTTAATATTCACTGTTGTAAGTAGCGTCGGCCTTTGTTACAGCAGTTGATAGAAAGGCTTCACATCGTACCTTAAAATTTATCTCCATACTCCATAATAAAGTTGTCTCTGGCATTTCGATATTACAACCTTTTTTACTGATACTATATAAACTCACCAGAGCAGTTAAAGCATCAAGCCCTCTCACCTCTCCTCCTCTCTCTCTCTCTCTCTCTCTCTCTCTCCTCTTCTCTCTCTTCTCTCTCTCTCTCCTCAAGCTCTTATATGTCTTCGTAGCTCCTCTGATGTTGTTTGCCATCACTTCATTCCTTCTGCTCGTCCACAGACTTGTCTTGTGGCCTCCAGCCACAGTCTAGAACATCTCCTGATAGCAGGCACTCCATACTTTCTTCAAAGATCTTGATTCTTTCATTGTAATTAGAAACATTCAGTCTTGCAAACATTATTGCAGCTCAGTACATCATATTTACACTGATCGTTGATGGGTACTAAATAGGCACTTCTGCTTTGTCACGAGAACACTCTGTAATAAAGATCGACCATTTAGCCTTCTGGCCAATCTCATGTAGCTGCTTCTTTTCAAAGTAATAAAAACCATAAACAACTTCAGCACACAGCTCAACAAACAGGTTCGGGACAGCAGCCAGGCGGTCATCGACTACTCAACTCTTCATGTTTTACTTATCTTCTTTCTTTTTTGTTGTCTCTGTATCTGCAAATTTGGCATCTCTTTCTTCTGATATTTTGTACTCTCAGTCTGGCTCTGTTTTCTTATGTTTCTAAATATTTGCCTTTGTCATTAGTTCTCTGCCTTGGGCTATTTGTACTTACCAGCATTCAACAAATATACGCCTTCCTTACTTTCATTCTGCTTTCTTTGTCATGCCAGTTATTAATGCTGATTAACATTGCCTTGACTTGTGCTCATCATAGTCACTCAGTACATTGCTTTCCTCACAGCGCTGTGCTCTTGTAGAGATTTGATAATCTTTCTGATGCTGAAAGCACCCAAAAATTCCTGAACTAAACAGAAACATTTAGTTCATCAACTAAATAGTTTATAATATTATTCCTCAAACATTATATGAGTTCTTCCCAACAAAATATATCTCTCGGTCACCACCAGTAGCAACTGATAAACTGTAGCGATAGCCTGTTTGCTTCACGAGCACCAAATATTTTGCTACCCGAGGCACCAAGAAAAACACAGCGATCATACCTCGGTTATCACACAAAGACAAGACTCAAAGCAGCCATTTCAGACACTTCGAAATTACACAAAATATTAAGCATCGAATACGCCTGAATAGTACAAAGTATCTTTACATTCTTGAAAGCACATTCCCGTACCAACCTAATTTATCGCTACCGACAAGTTACAACAGACAGGGGGAAAGGGCATCACCCAACAAATAGCGCCAAATAGCTTCGTTCTGTTCTTCACCTGTGATATTTTCGTGCGAACAACAGATAGCATCACTGTTTGGGCCACGCACAAATATCTTCAATCACCGGTGGTCAGAACACTGTTTTCAAATATAGCCTTGAGCTTTAAGTTCCAGTTAGTAAGATAACACAGTTCAAAGATCTACTATCAGCAATATTTACATATTTTCAACCAAAATTAAGTCGTTAAATCTCATTTTCATGAAATCATTTTGATCGTTAAATTAAAATCATTAATTCACTACATTTAGATAGGCAAATTGAACATTCGCAATAGTTCAGCAATTACTGTGCATTGGTTGGCCAGCCGGCATAGTATTTTCATCGAAACCAACACAGTATACACCGAAAAATTTCTTTTAACAATGTAAATTATCATCAACAAACTCCTGGTATCATCAACACAAAAACCTGGGTAATACAGAAATTATAAACACTAAATTCCTCGTGAGCAATAAGGAACACAAACAAATAAGAATGAGCATGCAAAAATGGAAATGTTCGTCAGTTACTAAGACAATATAGCGATTAAAGATTATATCAGTTCTCGTAAGTTGATTCACTTTTGTGCAGCAATTGGTCGTCTTTCTAAATTACTGCCACAAAACACATTACTCAGCCTTGCAATATAACACAATGTGCTGGATCAACATTTAGACCATAAACATATATTTTCGTGGGAGAGTTTTGTAAAATTTTTACAAGAGTTGAAAGCACCAGTGTTAATGCATGTCAATGGTAACTGGTAGGGGTGAGCTCTGGCTCACTGCCAGATTTCTCTCTGTTCATGAAACATCATCTTACTCACCACACAGTCTTCTTTCTCATCTTCAGACAAGATTTATTCATAAGTTATCAAAATAAAAGAAACTTGCACTTTTCACCATGGATTTCATAATTTACACATGGGAGTGTTGTCCCCAAAATAACATCGAAAAACAGACATGTTGTATTTTTTGGACAATAAAGTAAGTTGCACAAAGACTTACATTAGCGAATTTTTCATGTTGTGAGCTCACGTACCGATAGCATATTTGCGTGCTTCAGCCAGCAGTGTTTTTCTTTTGAAAATGAAGTGTTTGCTTGTGCCGTCCTCTTCTCCTCTCAAAGATAGTTAAATCTTCTTTTAGATTGCTCTGAATATCTTCATTCTACGTTCAAAACATGTTCAGGATAGATGTTTGTCTTTTGTAATAATTTATGGTAGTGTTTGTCACAAGCAAATAAGACTTCTATAAGGGGGCATTAGGTAACACAGCATTTTATAGCGAAATGAACTGACGACAATCGAAGCGTTCTTCACGCAAAATAAAGAAGATGTAATATCAGGTGAGAAAGTTACTTATCTCAGGGTTTTTTTTTATTGCCCTGGCAGATTGTAGAAAAAGATAGTTATAATGCCGTATATTTAATGACACAAAGTGGCTGAAGATGCCGTATTTCATTAGTGTTAATTCTCGTGACAACAGCTGGCCAGAATACCTCTTCACCATTACAGAAGCCCGTTTCAAGGCTCATACTTTTATTTAAGTCTTCGTTTTACACTCAGTTGTCTTCGAGCATATGATAGCGTGAGCGATTTTCAGCAAAGCCAGTTGTTCGTCATTTTCACATCAAAGCTGGCCACGTTTCTGCCGAATACCTGGCGTTCATCGATATACGATAACTTATTGACAAAAATGTCGAAATAGTTTTCAATAAAAGTCATGAAGAATAGGTCAGTCGATTCAACATAATCTATGAAGCTTAAAATAATAGTGTCTGGACACCATTTTTTTAAGGAAATACAGAATAATTGCTTCAAACATGCTCAAAACATAAAAGCGTCACTTACTGGCATTGTGTCAGTTTATTAATAAATACACCACTCTCGAAGAAAACGGGAGAAAGAAGAGTGAGGAAGGAATTTTCGTAAAGGCTATAGGTGTCCAGAAATGTAAAAATGGTGATTACTGCAACAGATAGCCTGCTGTCTGTTTCCGAAAGAAAAATTGGGTCGTCTATCAGTACATTACAATAGTTCTGGAAACACAGATTTATCTGTATTCTCCTTTTTACAGTTAGATCAATATTTCACGCTGAATATGATCTTATTGTTCACTCATACGAAACTCGCACAGTAAGGAAGCGAACAATGGCGAACAGATTTTCGTGAATATCAAGCTCGAGTTTCAAGCGTATGATACACGCCTTCGTAGTTAGTATAATATTTAGGTATCGTCACACACGCACACATATTTCATCAGCCTTTCAAATTCGATAAATTTTTCTTACGAGTCGCAGCTTGACGCAAGAAACATGTCTTCAAGAATGTTGACTTTTGCCGAAGACTCGTATTTTTCACATGCCGTGTGGTGTCAGACTGTGTTATTGAGCACAGCCCATCAGCAAACACTGCATTCAAAGCCACATATTTAGCATCTGCTTCACACCATGAGAGGTTTACATAGTTTAGTATCATTCGTAATAGTTGTCGTACAGTTTAACAAAGCGCCAGTTAAGCCGAAAGAATTTAGCTCAGCGCTGGTGCCGTCAGGTTGTGAATCACGTTTCAGCGATTATTATTATTATTACACATATTATTATTATTATTATTATTATTAGGCTATTACAGCTAATTTCTTCAGCTCAGCTTAAATATTCCCATATTATTTCAAGTTAGCTGACTTTCTAAATGATTTGACCGATCATTTTCTACCTCCCGCATTTCCTTTCTCATTCAGATATCTTTGTGTTTCACAGATTCTCGTCAAACTATTTAGAAAGTAAAGCAAATTACTTAATGTCTTTCGATGAGCATAAAATTGTCATTTCCACTTCGATTCCTTTGTTTAAATGATGTAACAAATTCATTACAGGCCTATCATCGATTCTTCTCATTACTGGTCTGTTTCCGGCCCTTTGAGCCCTTGATTGCTGATCGTGTTTTCTGTCGACTGATGGTCAGATTGAAATATATCTAAAATATCGCTTCATTTTTCATATACCAGAGCTCTGTTTCTATGATTCGTTATCATTTCTTCTCTCATTTTAATTCCGTTACATAGATGACAATCAAATTTAGATTACTTCACCTGAGTTCTTTCATTTCGAAAAAGAAATTAATGAATACCGTTTCAAATTTCCTTGCTTCAGCCACTGAAGGAAATAAAACAATACCCTCAAAACATAGCATGAAAAGCAGCTGTCAATGACGGCCAAATACGAGTCCAACAGCGTTAATGTTAGCATTTATTCAGTTATTATTATTACAATGTCGCGTTTGTCTTAGTTCGAAACGCCCATTTCCTCGCTTCGCTCAATCGAATATACTCATTTCTTCTGGCAAGCTTCAGCATTTATTATTTAAATGGCACCGATAAGAACAGACCATCGAGCTAAACGTTCATAATTCGTAATAAAATGAATAAAATGAAAACAAACAAGCCCCAGGAACATACTCAACAGCAGAGAGCCCAAAGGTGGGAGTGACCAATGTTACCATCTGTTTTCAAACATTGAATAGTGGATGCGATGATCATGCATGACGATGGCTAAATTGTGCAGTGTTATCGAGGCTTCTTGTTTCAGAAGATCGTGCCTTCAGTTAGGGCTTGGAATTCAACCTGCCAGGTATTTATATATATATACATATATACATATATATATATATATATAAATACCTTAATCTGAAACCTAGCTTTGGGAGGCTCAGTCTTGCGGGAAACAGAAAATTTCGATGGCAACAGCACGCGCAGACGGCATCGTCGCACGATCACCGGGCGCATGATCGGGCATTTTGATCGCATCCAGCATTCAGTGTTCCGCCAACCGCCAGGAAAGAAGGTATTGAGCAACGTTAGTTCGCTCCACAGCACAGACCGTATGACTAGTGTTTACTGGAACTTGTTTGTTTTTCCATTTTTGGTATTTTATTTTGAATTATAGACGTTTAGCTCAAGTAGTCTGATATATCAGTTGCCATTTAGAGGAAATTTAACGGACGATGGCGTATTTTTTTTACATCTTTGAGGAAAACAATTTGCAGAGAGAATGGAAATATATTCAGTTAGGCGAAGCGAGGGGAAATCATTTGGATTTCAGATTTAAAGTTACTGAATAAAGCCGCGACAATTAGAAGAATTTATAATAATATGCTAGTCGATATATACCTAATGCTTGCTGTTCTCTTTGGACTCAGTAAGTATTTAGCCGTCATTGTTAGATATAACTTAGTACTTTCATATATGTTTTAAGAGATCACTCATGGCCTCACGCTAAGGGAAACATTGTTAAGGGATTTTATCTTTGACGTCCTCCTGAAATTCAATTGGCTGAAAGATATACAGGGTTAGATAGTCTTCATTGAATCTTTTCAAGTGAAAGAGTCAAGGTATAACTAAATTTGATTATCATCTTAATATGTAATGGAATTAAAGGTAAGGAGGAAGAAAGTTTCGTAGATTCTCAAATGAAACGAATCATAGAGAACAGAGTCTGAGTATGAAAACAAAAGAAATGTATTATTTTGAATATATTTCAATCCCCCAATTATGAATCGACAGAGGCCTCTTTGAAACTCTTGAAATAAAGAATCAAAAGGAGGAGGAAACTTGGGCCAGTCCTTAAATGGGAAAGAATCAATGATGGGTACAATAGATTTGTTACATCATTTAAGTAAAGGAATCAAGTGAGAGTGATATGAACATGCTCATCAGAAGACATTAGAATTAATTTGCTTTACTTCCTAAAATAGTTTGACTCAAAGAAGTCCTGAGTAAATTTCAGAATATCTAGATAGGAAAATGCAGGAGAGTAGAACAAAATCAGTGTAACCTCATTTAGAAAGAATCAGCTCTGGAAATATGAAGGCATTATAGGAGAATATTTAAGCCCTCAGACGGAGAAGAATTGTATAATAATAATACAATAATAATAATAATAATAATAATAATAATACACACAATCAACTAAGGCAGTGATTCACAACCTGTTGCTCACGAGCAATCAACACCCAGGCCTAAGGTCTGGTGCTCTTGAACAGCTGTTAAACGGGCTGCAGCTCTCGTTGAGCCCATTTTTTGAGATGATACTCTGCCATGTAAACCTCTCATGAGTTATTGAGCAGACTATAATATGTAACTGGTCACGAAGGTGACCTTTGATAAGATGATATCAGCTGTTCGAGAGATCATATGACTATACACAGCATGTAAGAAAATGCTGAGTCTTTCACTTTCAGCAAAAGTCAACATTCTCAGAGACCCTTGGTGACAACACACTTGGAGTGGAAATGCGATTTCAGCAAAAGAACTGTCGAGAAGGTTTATCCGGTTATAAATCCGGATTTGAAGAGGAACATTACAGTGGAATGTGTGAGTACGTGTGTGACTCAGGTGCTCCTGTGACGCCCTGCTTTATGGAAGACGTGTCTTATCGTACCTTGAACTCGAGAGATGTCATGGAAGTGTGTTCATATGTGCGTTGACAAACCCATATAATGCGAGTTTTTCATGAATGGAAAGGGATAATGGATCCGTGGTCTAGTGACGTTAGTGTGTGGTCTGTGTGTAAAAGGGAGAATACAGATCAAATCTGTGTTTCCAGAGGACTATTGTGAAGTAAGTACTACTGATAAACATTTTAGATTTTTTCTTTCAGACTCTGGGCAAAGACTTTATCCCTGTTGCAGTGAAATCTTGTGTTTCTGCATTTTTTTTTTTACATTTTCTGGTTTTTTATATAGCGCTTTTTTTTTTTTACAGGAATTCCTTCCTCCTTCCTTCTTTTCTCCACGTTCCTCTTCAAGGAAGGGAGTGGTGTGACATTTAATTATGAAATGACCTGAATGTATTAAGTGACCTTTTATGTTTTGAATGACAGATGAGTTATTTCTGTATTTCTTAAAAATGTGTCTAAGTGATTTGACCTTATTATTTTTAGAAGATTTTCATAGTTATGTTGAATCGTTTGATTTCATTCTTCATGACTTATTTGAAGCTATTTTCGTTATTTTTTTTTTGTCAATAAAGTTTTAGTTTTGTATCGAGTATCTCATTCCAGTAGACCTTAGAATTCAGCTAGGGGGCAATGAATAACTTATGATGTGAAGATGACAGACCAGCTGGCACAGCAAGTCGGCTCACGCTATCATGCATATCTCGGGAAAAGCGAGACAACAACCTCTGTTCTTAAAACAGAGACTTAAATAAAGTATAGGCCTTGAAACAGGCCTATAACAAATACATAATCGGGGAGTAACGAGAGAGTGTTCTGTAGCTGTTAGTCATTTAATTGTCTGAGACACAGCAACTGTAACACTGGTGAATTCCCCCGGCAATCTTCAGCTACACAAAAACATTCCCTTTTTATTTGTCATTTAAAATAATATAACCGACTAAGTGAACAATATGCTTTTTTCTACGAGTAAATTTGTAAGACATAAAGTAAATAAAAACTCTGGACAAACACACAGTTTTCTTGCCTGTTATAAATTTTTTTTATATTTATTTATTTGCGTGGGAAAGAGACGGTTGGCTCGTCGGTTTAGTTTCCTTCTCATTAACTTTATTAATTACATATGCACTTATAGAAAAAAGTCTTGTCCCTTTTGTAGATCACACTGTGCTTACGTAATAAGCACTACCCTTAAATTATTTTTAAAGACAAACATCTATCCTGGACACTGTTTGAGACGTAGAATGAAGATATTCAAAGCAATCTAAGGAAAAAAAAAGATTTAGCTGTATCCTTTGTAAAAAAAAAAAAAGAGAGAGAAAGAAAGGACAACTACTTAAAACACTTCATTTCCAAGTTTTGTAAAAGAAACATACTGAAAGCAAACACACCTGATGCCTCATCGAATCACGTGAATGCAACATGAAAATTCCGTAGCTTCTGTGCGTAGTCTTTGTGCAACTTACTTTATTGTCCAAAATCACAACATATTCTGTTTTCGATGTTATTTATGTAATAAATATATCCTATGTGTATGCACATATGAAATCCATAAGTGAAAAGTGCAAGTTTCTTTAATTTTGATAACTTATGAACTTATCTGGGATGTGGGGGAAAGGGGCTCAGGTTATTCTAAGATTTGAAGTGGCTAATTGGCAATTCAGGTTTGGGTATAAAAGATGATGTTTCATGAGGATTAGTTAATTAGAACAGAGGCTCAGTTAGGAAAAGAAATCTGGCAGTGGGTAGAACTTACCCCTCTTTCTCCCTGCTACCACGCTGATATACGGCATAAGGGTTATACTGTTGCTCTCCCATATGCATAAGTTTTATAAAACTCTCCAATGAAATGTATATTTGCCAGATCCCAACATTTGTTCGTCAAGCATTGTGTTTATATATTGCCTGTTGAGGTAAGGTACGTGCTTTTTTGGTTTGTATTGTAATTGGTGAAACTGAAGTGTTATCTTGAGTAGTTTAGAGACGTGAGTTTAGCCTTTTTTAAAGTGAAGATAACCTTTGAGAGATTGATATAATCTTTAATCATATATTGTCTTTAGTGAAGTTGCTGTTGGATATTTCCATTTTTTGCATACTTCATTCTTATTTGTTTGTGTTATTACCTTACAGTTAAATGTTTATAATTTCACAACATTTACCTGTTTGTGTTGGTGATTACGGTTTTGTTGGTGTTAATTTACATTGTTAAGATTTCAGTATACTTATTATTGAGATCGTTAAATACCTGTACTGACCCCATTTATTAATGCTCAGTGAACACTCACACTACAGATGTTCAGATTTATATCTAAAATCTTGGAGTGAAAGTTAATGGTTTGAATTTTACTGATTAAAGTGATTTCATGATAAATTAAAGTTTTTTCAGACTAAATTTTGCTAAGAAATATAAATATTACACTGTTGTCAAGTAATAGTGAATCTTTTGTGGAGACTGTGAACTATGTTATAACTTTCTCGAACTTAGGGAAATAAATTTGTCTGTTTGAAGCTTTAAGAAGCAGTGTTTCATTTTATCTACCAGTGATTAGAGATATTTGTAGTGTGTACAAGGTAAGTGATGTATCTGTTTGTTCACCTGAGAATTATCTAGGTGAAATAGAACCAGGGAAACAATTTTAGTATTTGTTGGAGTGATGCCCTTTTTCCCCTGTCTGTTTATGGCTTGTCAGTTGTTATCTCACCCATAACTTGATAAATTTAGGTTGAATTTGCAAGTGTTAAGCAAGTCTTAAGGGATCACTGTACCTTTAGAGTATTCAGTCTTAATATTTTTGTTATGAGGTTTCAAGTGTCTGGCTGAAATGAGGTAACTTTTTGGGTCTTATTAACTGTGTAATAACCAGGTACTTGATCACTTCGTGACAAAATATTTGGTGCCCAGATCCGGGAGAATTAAACAAAATATTTGGTGCTCATTGTCCGGGAAGAACTAAACAGAATATCACTCTGGTTTATGGTTTATACTGGTGGTGTTAGGGATATATTTTGGTAGGAGAGTGACCATATAATTGTTTTGAAGTGTATTGTAAACTATTTAGTTGAGTAGACTAGAGAAAATGACTCTGTTTGAAGTTCAGGAATTTTTAGGTGCTCCAACCATCAGAAAGTTATCAAATCTCACCTGACTAAGGCACAGCGATATGTGGGGGTAATGTTACTAGTGATAAGGATTGAGCAATGTTTGTTGTGTTGCAATCCAAGCATTAATAAGCTGCAAAGTAGATGGAGAGTTATGGAGGCATATGGAACTCGTTGAATGCAGTTGAGGTAGAATTTACAAATAAGCTAAGGCAAGAGAATGAGAATGGTGATGTAGAGGTAGAACTTAGAGATGTTTAAACATAAGAAAATTGGGGTAGACTAAAGGTGCTAGAATCAGAAGAAAAGTTACTTAGGTTATAGATGCAGGACACAAAGAAAAAGAAGATAAAGAGTAAAACATGAAAGGGAGTTGGAGTTAATCAGAGCTCGATCCATACTATCGTAAACCCATATAACTCATGTCCAAGGTAATGCAGACTCCCAGTTTGATGTAGTGACTACTGTAGTTAATTCTAAAGTTTACGAAGAAGCTCCAGATGAGTTTTTTGAGTACTTTGAAAAAGTAGCTACAGGTATGGGATGGCCAGAAGATAAATGGTCAGTCTTATTACAGAGTGTTCTCATTGGTAAAGCAAGAAGTGCCTATTTAGCCTTATCAGCTGATCAGTGTAAAGAATACAGTGTACTGAAACACAATGTGTTACAAGTTTACCAGATGACTCCTGAATATTAAGTAATAAGCACCAGATCTTGAAGAAGGATGACAAGATGACTTCAGATTATGCCTATAAAGTGAAGGAGATGTTCTAGACAATGGCTGGAGTGTCACAGTTAAGTCTATGGACGAACTTGAAGAATTAGTGGTCTTAGAGCAACATCTAAGAGGAATTCCCTGATCACATAAGAGCTTATTTGAGAGAGAGAGAGAGAGAGAGAGAGAGAGAGAGAGAGAGAGAGAGAGAGAGAGAGAGAGAGAGAGAGAGAGAGAGAGAGGTGAAGAAACTTGATAAAGCTGCTACTCTGAGTGAGGACTATAATATAGCATCCAGTAAAAAGGATTATAATGTCAAGCACCAGAACCAACAATCTGCAGGTTATAGGTCCTGGTCGAGTTTTAAGAACAGTGATGGAGAAACCTTTCTAATAACTATGCTAGTACAAAGCCAGGATATGCCCCACAGCAGTGGAATGTTAAACCCTCACCTTCTAGTCTGTTCTCAAGACAGATGCAGAAAACTAATGTTGTTTGCTACAAGTGTGGAAGAGTAGGACATTATAGTCAAGATTGTTATAAGATGCAACAGCAGATTAAGCCAGTTGGACAGGTGATAAGGGGTAACCAGGCAAAGCCAACTACGAAGAACAGTGTGGGAAAAAATGAAATGAGACAAGCAGAGTGCTTAGAAACCAGTGAAATGCAACTTCTGAGCAGTGAGGTATTGAACAGTGAGGAGGCTTTAAGCCATATATCTAAGAAGGTATGCTGGACAACTCCCACTTTGAGCGTACAGGTACCAGTGTGAAGATACGTGATACAGGAAGTAACCATAGTGTGGTAGTTCGTGGTGCTCATCCCCAGTTGGAGAAGAATCTCACCGGAGATTCAGTTATTTTAAAGGGTATAGGAAGAGAGGAAGTAACTCCTATATGCAGCTTTCATTTGTCATGTGAATCAGCAACACTGTAAAGGGACCACTAGCTGTTGGTGTGTATGTTAATGGGTACGAAGTTGGTGGTGTTCTCTCATTCCTGTCCTATAGCATGGACAACCAGCAGATTAGTCCTACGGTAGAGATACAAGAAAAAACCCTCGTGTTTCCAAGTTGTGTAATTACCAGAAGTATGAAGAGAACTGAGCATAGAAGTGAAGGAACTGAGGATTTACCTGCACCAGAAGGATCAAGTGAAGGGTCTTTGAGCTTAGAAGAGCTGTTCCAGGAAAGTGAAGTTTCCCCTAGTGTCAGTACTGAAGAGATTTTTGAAGAAGAGGAGAATCCTATTATTGGTGAAGAGACTTAGCGTAGTCAAAGTGTTCCTGAAGATAGTAGTGAAACTACAGTAGCAGAGTTGGCAGATATTGAGAGTTCAACCCTGAAGTTGGACAATTGACTAGAGAGAAGTAATAACCGCAGAAGAAGTGGATACAACGCATGTGATTTGTTCTTCAGAGTTGTTGGCCAAGAAGAGATGCAACAAACTCCTACTTGTTATTACCTAAAAGAAGGATTGCTAATGAGGAAGCACTGACCTGCAGATATTCCAGGAAATGCTGAATGGGGGGGAATATCATCAAATTTTAATTCCATATCCACTGAGGAAGCAAGCTGTAGCAGTAGCACACGAGTCTGAACATATGGGAATCAGGGAGACTGTTGAGAAGGTTATGAAGTATCTTTTTGCCACTACAAGGATGTTATATGCCAGATAGCTGGAAACCAATGAAACTATTCAAAAAGCTCCTCTACAACCGATAGAAGTTAGATATGAACCCTTTTGCAAGGTGATAATAGATGGTTATCCGCTCAAAACGAAGAGAGGACATGAATAACTGTTGACGTTTAATGTGTCCAGTAAATAAAGATATCCTGAGGCTATCTCAAGAAGTATAAGGCAAAGGTATTTGTTTATAGTTGGTGAATTTTTCCAAGTTTGAATTCCAGAAATTTTACAAAGTGATAGAGGAACGAACTTTACCTCAAAATTATTCCAGGATGTGATGAACTTGTTACAAGTGAAACAACAGTTATCTACCACTTACTACCCAGAGACTCAAGGAGCCTTGGAAAGGTTCCACCAGACTTTGAAAAGTATGTTAACCAAGTACTGTAATGAGTCGGGAAGAGAATGGGATGCTGGTTTACTTTAATGTTATTTGAAGTTAGGAATGCTATGGGATGTTCCCCAAACGAAATGATTTTTGGTCGAGACGTGAGAGGTCCGTTGAAAATTTTTGCGGACAATTGGGAAGAAAATCAAGAGGAACTCCAAGGAGAGAATATATGAAGAACTTGAGGAAAAGGTTATTAAGAGAAATTAGAAAACCTCTTTAGAAAATTTAAAGATAAGCCAAAAGAAAATAAAGGAAGTATGATGCTTAGACTGCAAGAAATTTATGTGTTGACATGTTCTAGTAAGCTTTACCAGTGAAAGGTTTTTACAAATAAATTTCCAAGGTCCTTATAGGATAATGAAAAGTTAAGTGATCGAACTTATATGATTGAAACACCAGGGAGAAGAAAACAACAGAGGAATATACATGTAAATCTTTTGAAACCCAACTTCTCAGAGACTAGAACTGAGATTGTGTTTATAACCCAAACAACTTCATCTACAGAGGACGATGATGGCTACAAATTGGGAGGTGAAAACAAGATCAACAATTCTTCAATATTAGAAAATTTGGAGAACAAACTAAAACATCTGAGTGTTGATCAAAGCAAAGAATTAAGTGAGATGATTCAAAATTTCCCTGAGATTTTTACAGACATTCCTAAGTGTACCAACTTGACAAAGCATGAGATAAAGATCAGAGAAGATTCTAAGCCATTCAAGCAAAGAGCTTACCGTGTGTCACCCTTTCATCGAGATGTTTTGAAAAAGGAAGTTAAATATTTATTACAGCACGGATTGGCAGAACCCAGTTCAAGTCATTACAGTTCTCCCTGTGTGTTAGTGAAAAAACCAGATGGCTCATTTAGGATGTGTACTGATTATAGGCAACTGAATTCCATCGATGTGGCTGATAATTATCCCTTACCTCTTATTGATCAATTACTTGATAATATTTGGCAAGCCAAGGTTGTTTCTAAAGTAGTAAAAGAGTTACAAAGATTTGTGAGTATGCCTAGAGTTTATCACCTATTTTGTGCAAGTTTTTCAGCCATAGTAATTCCCCTGATTGATTGCATAATCTTGTTGTGTAAAGAGAGAGAACATTTTTGGAGAGAGCAGTGTAATTGTAGATTATTTATCCCATTCCAAATCATTAGATTCAAACCCGGGATAATTGATCTTCTGGGAGGAGGAATATTATAATATAAGATTATGTGTATGCTTTGATTTGATGTCTATGATTTTGAGATGTCATTATTTCTTACAGATGACTCTTGTGTTCTGTATTGATATAATTTTCAGCTATTTCATATGTTTTGAGGTGACTTTGTAATGTATAATCATTCTGTTTAAACACACCCATGTTCATGGAAGTTAAAGTTTAAATGCTGTGGAGAGAAAGAGATATTTTGAAACATTATCAGATAACCCCATTTCCTGTGTTGACCAGCTGGGCGGGCGCATCTGCGCTACTTGCCTATCTCTGACGAGATGACAGTTATCGCCAAATGTTTGCTTTACATATTTGGCTCCAGTGCCTGTTCTGCACTTAATTTTCTATGCCTTATTATGTTCCATAATCTGAGAAGAAGGAAAGGTAGGAGACATAGTCTATCAAGTTGACAGGACTTTTTGAGCCAGATCATTCGTGAAATTTATTTCATTTACCCAGTGTCCAGGCCTAAAGGGCGAATGCTGTCAATCACATAGATAAGAGCTCTGGCATGTTTCTTCTGAGCCTTGGAACACTGTGAGTATTCATTATTGAGTATTCTGTTTGTAGAATAAGGTGTTCTGTGTATTCTTTGTGTATTCTGTATTCTGGGATGTGGGAAAAAGGGGCTCAAGTTATTCTAAGATTTGAAGTGGCTAATTAGCAACTCTGGTTTGGGTATAAAAGATGATGTTTCGTGAGAATTAGTTAGTTAGAACAGAGGCTCAGTTAGGGAAAGAAATCTGGCAGTGGGTAGAACTTACCCCCTCTCTCTCTCTCTCAATTACCATTGATCTACAGTATAAGGGTGTTATACTGGTTGCTCTCCTATATGCATAAGTTTTATAAAAACTCTCCTTAATGAAATGTATATATTTGTAAAGGTCCTAAAATAAACATTTGTGTTCTTCAAGCATTGTGTTTATATATTAACAAAGGAGTAAGGTAATGCACTTATTTGCTTGTATTGTACTTAGGTGAAAGTTGAAGTGTTATCTTTGAGTAAGTTTTAGAAAGACGTGAGTTTAGCCTTTTTTTTAAAAGTGAAGGTAATCTTTTGAGAGACTGATATAATGTTGAATCATATTTTGTCTTAGTGAAATTGCTGTTGGTATATTTCCATTATTTGCATATTTCATTCTTATGTGTTTGTATTTTCATATTACTCACACAAGTTAAAATGTTTATAATTTCACAATATTTACCCAAGGTTTTGTGTTAATTTACATTGTTAAGATTTCAGTGTATACTCATTATTGAGATTTCAGTGAATACCTGTATTGACTCCCATTTATTAATGTTTTAGTGAACACTCTACATCAGATGTCTAGATTTATATCTAAACTTGAGTGAAAGTTACTGGTTTGAATTTTACTTGATTAAAGTGATTTCATGATAAATTAAAGTTTTGTGGACTTATTTTGGTTAAGAAACATAAATCTTACACTGTTGTCAAACAGTGAATCTGATAGGAACTCTGCTATAACTTTGAACTTAGAAATAAATTTGTCCGTTTAAAAGTTTTAATAGTTAACGGTTCTTACTTTTGACCACCAGTGATTAGAGATATTTGTGTGTGTGTACAAGGTAAGTGATATATCTTGTTTGTTCACCTAAGACTTATCTAAGGAAATAGAACTAGGGAAACAATTTTTATATTTGTTGGAGTGATGCCCTTTTTCCCTAGTCTGTTTATGGCTTATCAGTTGTTACCTCACCCATAACTTGATAAATTTAGATTGAATTTTCAAGTGTTAAGCAAGTTTTAAGGGATCACTGTACCTTTAAAGTATTCAGTCTTGATATTTTTGTTATGAGGTTTCAAGTGTCTGGCTGAAGTGAGGTAACTTTTTGGGTCTTATTAACTGTGTGGTTTAACCAGGTAATTTGATCACTTTGTGACAATATATATAGTGATATATATGTGTGTGTATATATATATATATGTAGAGTGTGTATATATATATATATATATATATATATATATATATATATATATATATATATATATTCATGTATTTAGAAAATTCGTCCCTCCAGCCCATTAGCTAGGAAATCAAATTTCATGGCGGCTGGAGGAGACCCCACTAGCTGGGGGACAATATGTAGTCGTCTTAACCCCAGAATCGTATGATTCTGGGAGACAGAAAGCCGTTAGGGAAGAAAGACCAGTCAGGAACATAATTGGGCTGCTATGTTGACCCTTAGTTAGTCTTAACTATAAGACGTCTGTCCCTTCGACCTTTGTGCTGGTTGTTATTGCTCCTTCCAGATCTATTGATGTCCTGTGCCCAGCCCTAGAAATCAAATGGGGAAGCCTCGGTGGCCTCTCTCGTCACTCCGTGCCAGACCACGACAGCTCTAAGCTGGTGCTGTTCTCCCTGTTGCACTGGCCATGTGTTGGGACTTCTGTGACCAGAATTCATCTTTTGCAAGCAAGCTCCATGCACAGATGCAATAAGGTACGTCTTGAAGTTGCAGGTAACACCAGTGCTCTTTTCCTTCTTGTGAATTTCTCTCCATTTTCCATATTTCAACTTTTCATTCTCCCAAAACAAAGCCCCTTTGTTTCCCACAGCCAAGCATGCACAATTGCCCTCATGACTTGTTCCAAGCTTAAATTAAGTTTACCTTGATGGACACTAGAGCATTCCCACCATAGTGTTACCATGTGCTAATTAAATCTAATTGATAATTTCCTCCATTGTGAATAAGTAATTTCATGTGAGAGAAAGGCAATATATCTGAAAGCTAACCTGGAATTCTTTTCCAGAATCCTGTTATCTGGCTCTTTGAGTTTTCTGCGCCTGCCCTTGTGAACCAAATAGCCTTAGACATTTAACTACCATCTTGCTGCATGCAAGACTCTTCTGACCACCAGCAGTCCAGGGGCACATGACCAGCCCCCAGTCTGCGTTCACGTTGTGCTAAAATCTATTTTATCAGCCAGTCTCAACAGCAGTGCTTTTCATTTGCATGTCCAACCTTCTTCAGGCTGCAGCCCTTCAGGTTTGCTTAATTGCTACATAATTATTTCTTTATTGCACATTGCATGTGCCTTGTTTGCTGCTCAGTCAGCCATTTCATATTAATTTTCTTATTGCTCAGCTTGTAAATAAATTCAATGTAAAGTTTCTTGACTGGTTTGAAAGGCGACCTTCCCATTCCCTGTTAAATAGATGTAATATCAAGGGAAGTCATCTTAGTAATTACATTTATTTCTTACGTTCTGAGCTCTAGGTGTTGGCCCCTAAGGCAAATTACATTCAAAATCCAATTTAATTCTTCCAACCAGACTCAGAACATAACATTGGCAACCTTGCCAGGATCTTAGTCAAATTAGTAACAAGAATTAGCTTTGCTATTCCTAGACTATGAAGGTAGACGAACCAAGGAATAACCTAATTCATAAAATAATTCAATTCCATTATTCGCAAGGCAAAAGATAAAGGATGACAGAAATAAGCTAAAGATAACAAGGTGAGGGTTATTATTATAATTGCTGTAATACTAAGGATATGTTAAGAACAGATAGGGAAGAAGTGTTTTAAAAAGAATTGATTTGTAGCTAATTTTTTAGTTATAATATCATAGGATAAAGGTGAGAGTGCCAAAAAGTTCTTAACCCTCTCGCCCCCAAAGCACGTACCTGTACGTGTAGCAAAACTCAGCCCTTAACCCTCAACCACATACACGTACGTGTTCTATAGTTATGCATGAGTAACTAGCCATTACACAAATTTCTCATTTCATAACTGTTTTCCTTATTTCATATACATACATATATATATATATATATATATATATATATATATATATATATATATATATATATATATATA
>NC_089762.1:10506988-10534488 GCF_040412425.1 Macrobrachium rosenbergii | reverse complement strand
GGTTTGCACTACTTATAAAGAAAATTTTGCTTTCGATAATTTTACTTATCCCATTTTTTCTGTTTCATTCCATCTAAATACAAAGTTACATATACCGTTTTGTAGCTAAATAATTGCTCTATACAATGGCAAAATATGAAATTCCTGTGTTGTGTAGCCTTGGTGCTATATCTCAATATATACGATAAAAGAAAAAAAAATTTGTTATCGGCAAAAATTCACCAAATGATAAAGGCTATTTACACAGATTTTTTTATTTTTATGCCTGCATCTTAAAATTCAGTCATTTTCAAAAGAACGCGACCAACCTGACCTCTTTCTGACGAAAATTAAGTCCGCCACCGCGATTTGAAAAAAAATATTACAAAAATGCGTTTGCAATCCAAAATAGTCCGTGGGTAAGGCTTCCCAAATTGCCATATACGGCGGCGGTGGGGGCAGGGGTTGGTGAGAGGTTAAAAACAGAAAAATAAAACAACAAATAAAAGAGTAAATGATGTTGGCAGAAGGGCCAAGGTTAATAGAGTGAGGTATTTATGGTGTTATACGGGAATTTATCGTCCGTCGCCTATAAATTACGGCCTGGACTATCTCTCAGCCCCAGGGCTGGAAAAGGGAACCCAAAGGGCGCGACTCCTTCAGGAAGAGCTGACACGCATGCCCTGTGCCAAGGTAGGGGCGCAAGGGCGTGCCACTTCCCACTCAGTTATTCTCAATGATTTATGTATTTTTGAGGAATGGTATCCTGTATTTAATTGCCTCTTGTGGTGATAATTTAAGAAAAAGATTAATAGAGAATGATAAGTAATGGAAGTTCCAGAGGAACGGAAGAAGATAGTGGAGGGCCTTGACATCCTCTTCTGGATCAGAGGTGCAAAGACCTTCGAAAGATGAAATGGTGGCACAGGTGCCAGGGGAGCTCTAGAGCTCTTTGTAAACTACCTGGAAATTCCCACGCCCGTGGTAATTCCACAGCGAACCTCTCCTACTTGGACAGTCGTCCTCAGCCAGGAAATCGGAGGGCCGGAGGGCGGCATGGGGTGCCACCTGGGCCAGCTGCTGCGACAGCTGACGCAGGAATTTTGTTTGCCAGCTCGGCTGTTAATTTTCGCAGCTAGCAGGGTTCATCGGCCCAGTGAGGCAGGGCAGCATCATGACTTGTGAGGGTATCTGCGGCGGGCGGCGAGAGAGCAGTAACGGTCGGCGGGGGACGTGGACGACTCACAGGTATCAATGACCAGCTCAGGCATGGGTTGCAAGGCCACACCTTTAGGTGAACTTCTGCTGTGGTTGAGAGGAACCATCTCTCTTACCGATGCTGGTAGCGGCACCAGGCCGGGAGAAGAGAGTGGGTCCTGAGTTGGATCCCTTGAATGGAGATCGGGGTTGTGCTCAGTCAGGACGGATGGAGCTTGGCACTGCTTGGTGCATGTAAGTGGCACTGGCAGGGATTTGGCATCTCTGGGAGGGAGATCTGATTGGGGCCCTGGCACTGGCACTGAGGCAGGGCCGGGCACTGGAATTGGGTCGGGAATCGATCAAGGGGGCCACTGTACATCGTACTCAGGTGGCACTGGTAGGAACTTCACGTCCTTATGGTACCCAGGAGGCGCCAGTCTTGACTGGGAGACAGGCGGTGGAGGATTTCTCGCGCCTGAGGAACGAGTTGGCGAATGTGGACCCCTGGATTGTCGTGATTTCTGTGGGGACTGAAAATCCTGTCCCAGGATGATGTCATAGCCTCCGGGAAGATGGCTTGCTACTGCAAGATTGCAAATTTTTGACTGATGAGGTCTTGTGACTCTCAATTGGACCATAGGGAGTATCATTTTAAATTGATTTACTCCCTCGATCCTGACAGTTTTCGTCTATTGACGATAGCTCCATAGGGAACTCTGCCCCTTTGTATGAGGGAGATTTGCGCGTCCGAGTCATCGAATGCCTTGACTCAGTGCAGGGGTAGCTGCCTCGGGAGAACGCCTCATATAAGGGCCTTCAGCGGGAGGGCCCAAGGACTTGAATTCATGACGGCCAAGGCAATGGCGGGAGTATTTGATTTATTATTGTTAGGGCATTTCACCCATGAGGAGAATGGCCATAAAACCTTGCATGCCGTGCAAAAGGTTTGGCTAAAGTCTTTCCATGCTGCCCCTGTGGAGGGCGCAGACAAGTTATTGGGTGGTTGTCTGGGAGAAAGAGGCGCCCAGCTTAGCTTTGCTAATCGCTGATATGGCGAGTTGCAAATGCACAAACCAACGATAGCGGGAAATAATGCAAGATCTATGGGAAGGTCGCCATTTTTACATATTTCCCTGGGTTTTTGGTATTTTTACAGGCCGGCAACAGAAACTTTATTTAATTGGCCTTGGAGTTCTGACTTGTGTAAAGGGAAATCGTAAAAAAAGAACAAGGGATGATTTTAGGAGCTGAGGGCTCTACTTCACAAGGAAATGTTATGTAAACACTTGGGATAAATTAAGGAATTATATTTACAAAAGAAAACATTAGAGGACAATGGGTAAGTAAATTGTTAAAGGGCTTGTGTACGCCTGAAGATCCTTCTACTGGAGTCTTGACTAAGGGCAAGGCACAGTCCAAGATGAGTCCCTCTGCAAGAGAGATTTACACATTACACGCCAGTAAAGGAAAAATATAACACAGAATAGGACTCGAGTCTGCACTGAGGGTGCTAAGGGCTCGAGGAATGAATGACCACTTTATGCTTGAACACAGGACATTGGAAATAGCACTGGATAAACTGACACAAGGACAGAGGTGAAATACTGGCACCCCGATAACTTTCTAAAGGGCAAACTGTCGTGACTGAAAAGCCTTTACTCGCACTGTACCTTAGGGAAGCGGTTCTCTAGTGAAGGATGACGAGAGACGATCACACTGACGATACACACTGTCCCTCGAGGATGACTGATGTCTGGAGTTGGACCGGGAGGAGGAGGGGGTAGCAAGGTCTCTCAGCAAATGTATCACTCGCCCACGTGTATGGCTAACGGCCTCCCCTACGACTACTGCACGTCTACTGCCCACACGACTAACTGCTTACTGCCCTTCAGATCTCCTGTCTTTCCCTTTTAAGGCTGTGGCCATGTCGTGGCCGTGTGCACTTCTGCCAATAACTGGGGCCGTGTGCAAACAATGTGTCATTTGCCAGGTGGTCAGCGATCGGTTGCCTCTTCCCCAGTCCTGCGAAAGGTAAGACAATTCAGCAGCTTAATCTGCCTTTAAAGGTTGTTTTAAGCAGCTTAGCTGGGCTAAGCTGCTTAAAACGAAAAATGGCATTCAGCCTTGAATCTTTGCCTTTTTCCCCGTCATCTCAATATCTGTTCCAGGTAAAATGAAGGACAGATCGAAATATTGATAACTTTGCTCTGACATCTAGGCCATGCAGCGACCATGCTACGCTCAAGAAACAAAGGGCATATTAGGTCAGGGGGCTGAGGCGCTGTGCAGCGACTTCTTGTAAATTATAATAATATATATATCAGAAAGCCAGAATTAATAAATTATATATATATATATATATATATATATATATATATATATATATATATATATATATATATATATATATATATATATATATATATATATATATATATATATATATATATATATATATATATATATATATGTCTTTTACTGTACTCTGGTGTCTACAACAGTATAATATGAAAATAAAAAGGCCGATAAAATATATGGTTGAAACGTTCAACCAGTGTTTTTGTGGGCCTTTTTATATAATTCTGGCTTTCTATTTTAAAAATATAATAGCTTTTAATAAAATGCACTCTAACTTAACTGAAAGTGTGAGAGGGTAGTTTTCCAGCCAAAGTCGGCAGGAAAGCCCCAGGCCTTCTCCCTCCCCTACTGTGAATTCCTTTCATGGTTTGCCACTCCTAGGCCTTTATCTGTCTCTCTGATTTTCCCCTTATACTGGTGGCAAAAATTCCCCCTTTCCAGATAATATCTTTGAAAATGGGATCAAACTGACAACCAACGTGACTGAAGACTGAGGACAAAAAACAATGCCCTGAGAAAGGGCAAACACTATATATATATATATATATATATATATATATATATATATATATATATATATATATATATATATATATATATATATATATATATATATATATATATATATATATATATATATATATATATATATATATATATATATATGACTATTTATCACATCACCGTGATTCATATACAATCAAAAGCTACAAACGTCCTTTAATATCCAATTCACTCTACCTCGGAAGTAATATATTTTCATATATGTTTACGAAAGGAATTTTTAGTTGATAATAAGTCCACCGTCCGTGCCTGGGTCGAACCAGCGACGGACGAGGAATCAGGACTACAGTGACACACTAACCAGTCGGCCACAAGAGAGGTATAAGTGAATACCATCTCCCATCAACCCACCCGTCGAACTCAGGTGTTTTGCGTTTGGAGACGATATCCACCCACCTCTGCCATGTTGACCATGTAGTGCGTTTGTTGCACGTAGCCATATTATGACTACTTATCACATCACCGTGATTCATATACAATCAGAAAGCTACAAACGTCCTTTAATATCCAATTCACTCTACCTCGGAAGTAATATATTTTCATATATGTTACCGAAGAATTTTTAGTTGATAATAAGTCCACCGTCCCGTGAAGGGTCGAACCAGCGACGGACGAGGAATCAGGACTGGTGACACACTAACCAGTCGGCCACAAGAGAGGGTATAAGTGAATACCATCTCCCATCAACCCACCCGTCGAACTCAGGTGTTTTGCGTTTGGAGACGATATCCACCACCTCTGCCATGTTGACCGTGTGGTCACGTTTAAGAAAGTCGCACGTAGCCATAATATGACTATTTATCACATCACCGTGATTCATATACAATCAGAAAGCTACAAACGATCGCTTTAATATCCAATTCATCTACCTCCACAATTAATATATTTTTCATATATGTTACCGAAAGATTTTTAGTTGATAATAAGTCCACCGTCCCGTGGTCGAACCAATACGGACGAGGAATCAGGACTACAGTGACACACTAACCAGTCGGCCACATAGGGTATAAGTGAATACCATCTCCCATCAACCCACCCGTCGAACTCAGGTGTTTTGCGTTTGGAGACGATATCCACCCACCTCTGCCATGTTGACCGTGTAGTTGCGTTTGTCGCACGTAGCCATATTATGACTATTTATCACATCACCGTGATTCATATACAATCATAAGCTACAAACGATCCTTTAATATCCAATTCACTCTACCTCGGAAGTAATATATTTTCATATATGTTACCGAAGGGAATTTTAGTTGATAATAAGTCCACCATCCCGTGAGGTCGAACCAGCGACGGACGAGAATCAGGACTACAGTGACACACTAACCAGTCGGCCACAAGAGAATTTGTATAAGTGAATACGGGTGGGTTGATGGAGATGGTATTCACTTATACCCTCTCTTGTGGCCGACTGGTTAGTGTGTCACTGTAGTCCTGATTCCTCATCCGTCGCTGGTTTCGAGGATCCCAGTTATCAACGGTGGACTTATTATCAACTAAAAATACCTCTTGTAAACATATATGAAAAGGATTACTTCGATGTAGAGTGAATTGGATATTAAAGGACGTTTGTAGCTTTCTGATTGTATATGAATCACGGTGATGTGAAAATAGTCATATTAAGGTTACGTGGAACAAACGCACTACACGGTCAACATGGCAGAGGTGGGTGGATATCGTCTCCAAATGCAAAACACCTGAGTTCGACACTGTGGGAAATGGGAGATGGTATTCACTTATACCCTCTCTTGTCGTAACCGACTTGTTGAGTGTCACTGACAGTAGTCCTGATTCCTCGTCCGTCGCTGGTTAAACCCCACAGGACGGTGGACTTATTATCAACTAAAAATTCCAAACAAACATATATGAAAATATATTACTTCGAGGTAGAGTGAATTGGATATTAAAGGACGTTTGTAGATTTCTGATTCTATATGAATCACGGTGATGTGATAAATAGTCATAATATTAGCTACGTAAACAAACGCATATCTGTGGTCAACATGGCAGAGGTGGGTGGATATCGTCTCAAAACGCAAAACACCTGAGTTCGACGGGTGGGTTGATGGGAGATGGTATTCACTTATACCCTCTCTTCTGCCCGACTGGTTAGTGTGTCACTGTAGTCCTGATTCCTCGTCCGTCGCTGGTTCGATAGACGGGGCGGTGGACTTATTATCAACTAAAAATTCCCCTTCGGTAACATATATGAAAATATATTAATCTTCAGTAGGTAGAGTGAATTGATATTAAAGCAACGTTTGTAGCTTTCTGATTGTATATGAATCACGGTGATGTGATAAATAGTCATAATATTGGCTACTTACGACAAAGCACTACGGTCAACATGGCAGAGGTGGGGTGGATATCGTCTCCAAATGTAAAACACCTGAGTTCGACGGGTGGGTTGATGGGAGATGGTATTCATTATACCCTCTCTTGTGGCCGACTGGTTAGTGTGTCACTGTAGTCCTGATTCCTCGTCCGTCGCTGGTTCGACCCGACAGTGGACTTATTATCAACTAAAAAATTCCCCTTCAAAATTGCTTTGACATATATGAAAATATATTACTTCTCTGTAGAGTGAACCCACTGGATATTAAAGGACGTTTGTAAATTTCTGATTATATATATATATATATATATATATATATATATATATATATATATATATATATATATATATATATATATATATATATATATACATATATTTGTATATATATACATATATATATATATATATATATATATATATATATATATATATATATATATATATATATATATATATATATATATATATATATATATATATATATATATATATATATATATATATATATATATATATATATATATATACATATATTTGTATATATACATATATATACATATATATATATATATATATATATATATATATATATATATATATATATATATATATATATATATATATATATTTATATATATATATATATATATATATATATATATATATATATATATATATATATATATATACATATATATATATATATATATATATGTATATGTATATATATATATATATGTATATATATATATATATATATATATATATATATATATATATGTATATATGTATGTATATATATATATATATATATATATATATATATATATATATATATATATATATATATATATATATATATATATATATATATATACACACACACACACACACACACACACACACACACACACACACACACACACATATATATATATATATATATATATATATATATATATATATATATATATATATATATATATATATATATATATATATATATATATATATATATATATATATATATATATATATATATATATATATATATATATATATATATATACATATATATATACATACATAAATACATATACATATATATATATATATATATATATATATATATATATATATATATATATATATATATATATATATATATACATATATATATATATATATATATATATATATATATATATATATATATATATATATATAATCAAAGCTACTACAAACGTCCTTTAATATCCAATTCACTACCTTGGAAATAATATATTTTCATATATGTTACGAAGGGGATTTTTTTTTTTTTGATAATAAGTCCACCGTCCCGTGGGGCGAACCAGCGACGGACGAGGAATCAGGACTACAGGGACGCACTAACGAAGTCGGCCACAAGAGAGGTATAAGTGAATATCACCTCCCATCAACTCACCCGTCGAACTCAGGTGTTTTGCGTTTGGAGACAATATCCACCCACCTCTGCCATGTTGACCGTGTAGAAGCGTTTGTCATGACGTAGCCATATTATGACTATTTATCACATCACCGTGATTCATATACAATCAGAAAGCTACAAACGTCCTTTAATATCCAATTCACTCTACCTCGGAAATAATATATTTCCATATATGTTACTGAAGGAGAATTTTTTTTTTTTTTTTTTTTTTTTTTTTTAGTTGATAATAAGTCCACCGTCCCGTGGGGTCGAACCAGCGACGGACGAGGAATCAGGACTACAGGGACGCACTAACGAAGTCGGCCACAAGAGGTATTAGTGAATATCATCTCCCATCAACTCACCCGTCGAACTCAGGTGTTTTGCATTTGGAGACGATATCCACCCACCTCTGCCATGTTGACCTTGTAGTGCGTTTGTCGCATGTAGCCATATTATGACTATTTATCACATCACCGTGATTCATATACAATCAGAAAGCTACAAACGTCCTTTAATATCCAATTCACTTACCTCGAAATAATATATTTTCATATTATCAACTAAAAAAAAAAAAAAAAAATGCCCCTTCGGTAACATATATGAAAATATATTATTTCCGAAGTAGAGTGAATTGGATATTAAAGGACGTTTCCCAATGCTGTGCCTGGGCCTGCATTAGAGTCAGTGCCAGAGTATGTTGTCAATCTCCCTTCAGGAGATCCCAATCCAGCCCCCATCTCAACTAATGTCCTGGCTTTGCTACCATTGTCCAGCCAAGAGCCAGCCCAAAGTTCAGTAGTGTCTTTTATGGATTCCCCTGACCTTAGCTTAAAGATCATTCCTCGGCGTGGCCTCACAACCTGTGCCTGAGTTGGTCCTTGTAATCTGCAAACCTATTGCACCTACAACCACCTCTCCCTCTTCCCCTCCATCCACAGAAGACAAGACTCTGGTGGACGACTGTCTACAAGAAGACCTGTTTAAGCTGGTCACCACTGTGGAGGCCATGAAACAAAATCTAGCAGATCAAGTTGGCACCACTGCTGTCCAGGTTGTTGCAGCAGCCGGGGCAGTAGCCGACTCAGTGCCTCTTTCGCCAGATGATGGAACACCCATAGTCACTCCAGGTCTAGGTCCCGAAGATAGTGCTATTGCAGGCTCAGACCTGGCCCAAGGGTCTTCCCAACCTCCTCTGGAGATGTGTGCCAAGGTTCCAACTAGGAGACATAAGCCTAAAGTGAAAAGGAAAGCAAGGAGGAAGAGGAGTAGGGAGCATAGAAGGTTCAGGTAGTTGGTAGAGCCACTCATGGCACTTGTATCATACATCTGAAAGTATACCTTAGTTTTACCAGACCACTGGGCTGATTAACAGCTCTCCTAGGGCTGGCCTGAAGGATTAGACTTATTTTACGTGGCTAAGAACCAATTGGTTACTTAGCAACGGGACCTACAGCTATTGTGAATCTGAACCACATTATAGCGAGAAATGAATTTCTATCACCAGAAATAAATTCCTCTAACTCTTCATCAGCCGGCAGCGGGAATTGAACTCCGTCCCATCGAATGACGGTCTGAAGCTCAATCGACTCGGCCAACAAAGGGCTTGAACCCATACATCTGTAACAGTGCCTTATTTTATCAGAGCAATCTTGGCCCCTTGCCAGAGACAGGTACCTAGGCTGTCTCCTGACATGTAACCATAATGATGGGTTGTATTGAGAAAATTTATTTTGTACTTCACTAAGTCTGTTCTCTATCACACAGCTGAGGACATGTCCTAGTTCCATTTTTATTTACTTTGCATGCTAATGAGTGTCTTAAATTCAAGTTCTTAACCTGCCTATTGTTGCAAAAGCAGGACCTTTGTATTCTTATGCTGCATTTAAAACTAATTGCAATGTATTTTAAAATTAAAACATTTTAATTATTTGCTTCACCTGCTTAATTAGCTATCTGATGCATTGCTTTTACCAATGCATGATATTTACGTAAAATATTAGAAGCAGTCATTTATTCATGCAGAATTGATATATATTTCAATGCCAAAGCTTAAGGAGTGGGCTTGTTACATAAATGGCAGTGGCCCTTGCCCGCAGACTTTCTGACCTGTAAGGGCCTGGAATCTCTGCTCAAAAGGGGGAGCTATTTTGAATTCAGGCCTTATGCCATTTTAATAATAATAATAATAATAATAATAATAATAATAATAATAATAATAATAATAATAATAATAATCATCTTTATTGTGGCTCAGGGTCACATACATGTAAGATACAAATACAATACACACAATCTAGATACATAAGGTAACATGACAAAAATAATTATAATGGTAAGGACAGTAATTATATGGGGAATAATAGCAAAAATTATTAAAAATTATAACAATAAAAAATACAGATTGCAGACGATTAATTTCCATCTGGGGTCCTTAGGTGGTTACAGAAGTCAGGTCCAGAAGGCTAATACGAATATTGAAAATTGCAAAACTCTACAGTGATATTAAACTCAGTAATAACAGGAAGTAAGAATACCAAAAATAGCAAGGAACAAAGAAATATAATAATAATAATAATAATAATAATAATAATAATAATAATAATAATAATAATAATAATAATAATAATAATAATAATAATAATGACAGATTCTGGAGGTGACACTTCATAATTGCAAAAATAGAGAATAAGGCATTTAAGGAACAAATGCCTCTTTATTCCATCTTTCCCACATTTTAGATCTTCTTGCCTCACTGCTTAGGATGCTTTGTATGAGCGAATTGCTGCTGTTTCTCAGTCGGGAGATCAGACTGGACATTGTTCGCCTCACAATGATTTTCAAGTTATCCAGGTGGTTTTCTATGAACATCTGCGTGGCGGAGTGATAGCGAGGTGTGTTTGTAAGGCGTCTCAGAATGTCATTGTGAACAACAGTGATCGTCTCATGGTCTCTCGGGTATAGTTCGTCCAAAGGGAACACCCATATATACCGCAGCAGTTTCGTTTCTCGGTGACAGAAGGCAAACCTCCTTGCAATCGTGTTGCCAGTTGCACATAGTTTACGACGCCTCTGTTCTATGTCTGCCGTATCGTTTAGGTCGTCCGTGATAATGTGTCCCAAATAAGGAAATTCATGCACGAATTCCAGATGATGATTTCCCAGGAAAATTAGTGGTTCTGCAATATGCTTAAGCGATCTCGAGAACATCGACATACACTGGGTCTTGGTTTCGTTGTATAGGATATCAAGTCACATTTTACCCCAAGACACCTATCTGTTTACGACAGGCTTTTTTTTTACAAATATTCCAGTTAAAAAAACCACCAATATCCTTATCAACAAGCTGTTTCCTACGAACTTTTCTATTTTATAATTTTAACCATACTTGTTTTAAATTTCTTTTAGGGTTGGCCATACTGGAAATGGCCTTCATTTTTAACGGTAACCTGTTTAAGCAAATAGAGGGCATGGCCATGGGGTCTTCACTCAAGACAACCTTTGCCAACATTTTTATGTGCTCCCTGTAGGAGCAAGTGTTGGATGAATGCCACCTGGCTTATCCCCCTTTCTTTTATTCCAGATATATTGATGACACCTTCATTATATTTAGACACAAGCATCATGCCGATAGTTTTGAGATTTCACCAGTTCATTTCACCCTAACATTCAGTTCACCTTAGAAAAAGAACAAAATTCACAGCTTGCTTTTTTTTAGATATATTAGTGTCAAATATTGGATTTAGTACTGCTATTTTTAGACAAAAGACCTTTCCATTCTTATCCGATGACAGTTGTCGCCAGCAACTTACAAAAATAATCCATAAACACATTGGTGTCATAGATACAAAACTAATCTGCAAAAATTCTAAAACTATAGGCTCTCTGTTTAGATGGAAGGATCGGCTACCTCCTCTGATGTTGGTCGCAGTTGTGTATGAGTAGGCAGGATCCGCTGTGACTCTTCAGAGTAAGAGCCGACTCCCGCCGTGGGGTAAGCTATAGAATAAGCTGCCAGCTTTTGAGGCCCAAATACTCTTATATAAAAATACATTCCAGGAAATGTAAAATAAGCCTCATCAATGAAGATTTTAAAATTATAGGTACAGCGAGCAAACAGCTAAAACTGCTAATTCTTGAATCTCTAAAAATCAAACAACTGATCCCTTCCTTCAGTTACTAAGCTACCTCTGCACCCTTTTTCTTGCCTGGTACAGCAATCCCCTTGTTTTTGTTACTTCTGGGCTTTTCCTTATTTTATTTCCAGTGTCTTTTTAAACTCTCGCCACTGTGGGTTAGGAACTTTTTACCTTTTAGTCTTTTATTTGATTGTGTTTGTTTTTAAATGTTTTACAAGTGTGCTTTTCTAATGCTGTGTAATTGTATTTAAGTGTGTTTTGTGTTTTTTTTTTATTATTTTAGGAGTTTTTAAAATAATTTTTGACTTTCGGTTTTTACTGTAAAACCGAAAAAGTTAATAGTGTTGATTTTCAAATGATGCGATAAGTATCGCAAAACATTGGGAATAAACTGTATGTTATCAACTTAAGATTCCCTGTCCTCATCTGAAGAAGAATACATATATTCTTAAGAATCTATCCCTCCCTCATCTTGCAGCCAGTGAGTAATTTATCCTGTGATGCATTTTCACCTTTCATTTGACTGTAGGCCCAAGAAAACATGGTGGGTGAGATAGGACAAAGTGTATTTTGAACTAGAGAAAAACAGTTAGCGCCAGTGTTTCACTCATCTAGGGGTAGCCTCCCACCTCAGCTGACCTGGGATAGACAATAGGGACCCTCCTTTCACCCCCATCATGTGATATGGGAGTAGCTAGGCCATTGTGGGCATGGGGGACATAGACAGGCTGTGAGATAAATAGGAACTTAACCTCTAAATACTTAATCTTAAGATCCACTTTTCTCCACTCCTTTGCTGGCTGTATGACTCTTTGCGGATCGACGGGCAGGCCTAGACTTCGAAGCAAACAACCATGGAAGGCGCTCACTGTTTTCCCAGGAAGGTGCAGATGACTCCAGACTCCAGTCCCGGACACAAGTCCAGCGCTTCCTTCCTCTTACGCTGGTGAAAGCTAACTTCGGTAACTGGCCAAGTCTCTCATGTTTAGTGCACACATCTGCAGGCCAGGTACCTTGATCACAATTAGTCAGTAAGCCAGCCCTTTCCCTCTCCCCTGAAATTCCTTGATTTTTCCATTCCTTCAAACTTCAACTTTCTCCCTCCAACAAAAAGCAGTGCCTTTGTTAAGTCACCCTACTTCGAGAAGCCGTGAATCCCCCCTGACTTGCTTTGAAATCAACTTAATATGATTCAGTGATAAGTATTCAAATATCCCTTCCCTAGTGCAAATTAAGGGCAAATTAGTCTAAGTGATATAAGTGTTTGATTCCTCCCCCACGTGGAGATTTATGGTTTAATGGATAGCAGGGGAGATTTCCTTGCTCTTCTGTGTTGTACTAACTCCTGGCCTCTCTTACAGGAGCCATCCTATCTTGTCCAGTCTGCAAATCTATGCCCCACTAGTGCTGACTGCCATTCAAATTTCGCAACCATTCCTGGCCGCAGCCTGATCACAAGAATCCTCTCCCTACACAGCAATCATCTTGATTAACTGATTGCCATTACCCTGGAATCCACCTTTTCCAATTTATTACCATCTGTGACCTGATGTAATTTTACCATAACAGAGTCATTTGTTATAACAGGGGATTGTTGTATCTGTGACCCCTCCTATTTACATTGCTTATTTGCAAATTACTGCATTATTACTCTATCGTATGTAATTTATGTGTTTGTAAATGGTTTGCATTTTACATTCTTTCTTTGGTCTTGCATATTTGCCCCATTCTCTGTAAATAAACCCCTTTGTAAACTGTAAAAGAATTCTAATTCCAAATGGCGACCTTCATTATTTACGTAAATCCAGGAAGTTTCTAAGGTGAGTTTCCCGTAGTTGTTCCTTTTGTTCATAAACTTGGTGTGCAGGCAGTCTCTAAAATAAATTGTTCCAATTCTTCCTACACCAAGGACCCAGTTTATGACAATATATATATATATATATATATATATATATATATATATATATATATATATATATATATATATATATATATATATATATATATATATATATATATATATATATATATATTACTAAAAGGACCTCATTCAAACTGGATGGTACCTAATGGAGTTTTTATTCAAAAGTTACAAGCTTTCTTGGACAAACAGTCCACATTATCAAGTATCCAGTTTGAATGAGGTCATTTTAGTAATTCTACTAATGCACAGAACAATTGTGTATGTGATAAAGTTAATATATATATATATATATATATATATATATATATATATATATATATATATATAGATAGATAGATAGATAGATAGATAGACGGAGACTTGGCAGCTTGTGTAAAAGTAATGATCATGGATAAATTTTAGCAATGTGTTTGAAAGAGAATACTATCTTTCGAAAGATGTCACCCCAGTGCACCGAAAAGAGAATTATCTCGTCGAGGACCTCCGGATTTTTATTTATAGTATGAAAATTTATATGTTTGGCGCGATATTGAACACTGAAGAGAAGAGAAGAAAAAATAACACTGAAGTGTTATTTTTTCTTCTCTTCTGTCTCTCTCTTTCCTTTCACTTCAGCTACGACCCACATCATTCGATTTACAATTATTACCTAGGGCACTGCTTAGGTCAACAGAGGCATCCTGGAGTTTTGAGAATACGAGCAATTGCTGTTCCTTACCTCACCCAATTTGGCCACAGAAACCAGGTTCTTCCGTTGCGAGGTGAGAGTGGTGCAATTACTCTACAAAGACATAAGGAATAAAGAGTGAGAGATGTGTTCATGTAAACATAAAGGTCATTTACGCTTACCATCTGCTGACCATGAAACCCTTTGATTACTCTTCCCCAAACTATCGTACTTAGAGATGTAAAAGTTACCTCGATGACAGGAAATACGAAATATATTTGATAATAACCTATTCATTTCACATGCTGTTATCTTCCATATTGGAGAAAAGTTACTTTCATGTTACCTTTTTATAGTTGTAGTTTTAAACTGAGTAGATCTTTGCTTTTCAAAGCGGTGGTAACAGCACGATTCACTAACTTTTGATTCACGATGATAGTTAATTACTATCATTTATTATTACTTCACTGAATAAAATGCCGGTTTGTATACCGTTGAGCTTATATTGTGCCTTCTCATCTTGTTTTCTTCGTTTCAGGAGGTAAATTATAAAGTAGCTGGCCGAAGTTCATTTATTATTCCGACGTTTTGGTAGTCCTCGCTACCATTTACAAGGATTGAATAGCAAAGGAATAAACAGTACATGGTATATTATACCTGAAACTGGGTTTACAAAGAAGGTACGATCACGACTGGCCTCCAAGAGGATCGCCATCCATCTATGCTAAGGGCCATTATACCAACACCACATGAAGGAACACAGCAGTGCCCCCAAACAGCAACAGATCATGAAGAACACCACAGTCCTCGATGCCGATATGGACTATCACCGCCTTCGCTACAAGGAGGCTCTCGCCATTCTTCAATGGAAACCGACCATTAACATTAGCCAGGAGACCCTCCTCCTTCAGACCACAAGCTCATTGAGGAAAAGCCCCTGGCACAAGCCAATCAGCACCTCTGTCATTCAGTCAAACTCACAGCCAATAATAGAACTCCCTAGACATGATATCCAATCAAAAATTGCCCTCTTCTTTGTAAACCCATTTTCGGGTAGGCTATAAATATACCGTGTATTATGCTTACGGGTATCCCTAGACCAAGAGCCCATGCCAGCACAATGCTGGCTTTATCTAAGATGGTGGTGACCTCTAGTGCCCATTCAGCCCTTGTAAATGGTAGTCAGAATGATAATGGTAGTCGGAATAATAAATGAACTTCGGCCAGCTGCTTCATACTTTTACCTGCTAATGAAAAGAAACCTATACGCCAACTAGAGAAGGCACAATATAAGCTCAACGACATACAAACTGCCATTGTATTTTATGAAGTCGGCTATGTCTCAGAGATGGTTTCCTTCCAAGATATCATTATTATTATTATCCTCGGATCAAGATGATATTTATTAGTTGACTGAAATATCTTTATTAAATGATTGATCTTCTCTTTAACCAAAGTTATTGTTGTTGGGAACTTCAATTTCCGACCAGTTTTTTAAGAAGTTATTTTTTTCTTTATAACTAGACCTATTGAAATATCAAACTTTTGGTGGCCACAGTTTTTATTTTAATAACTGTCCTTTTATTTCTGCGTTACTTTCCCTGGTAATAAGAGGTTGTTTTTCTACTAGTAAATCGTTCTTGTATTCAAAATGGGCTTTCATAATTAATTTTACATCTGTTGATTAATGCTATGAGGTTTGCATCAGCGCATTAGTGAAACCAGGATAGGATAAGTTTTTCAGAAACTGTAAGCCTGAAAATGCAATGTTTCCATCCTTGCACATTCATGGACACCTCTCAAACTATAAATTAACTAGTTTATTCTCATTCTAAAGACTTTGGTAATAGAACTTTTCTATATTATCTAACTTTCAGGAATGCTGTTCTTTGTAATTAATAACCAGAAGTACGTATGATGGAGTGCTGCACGTAAATGCAGGCCCCAAACAAATTGTTTCTTTACAAAGAGTATGAAAAGGTTTACTCTTAAACATCATTTTAACCCATAAAGATTACGACCTCATCGCCCTGCTAAACTCAATGTGTTCTTTCATTATATCGGTAGAGGCTCCGTGCCAAACACACCTCTGTTGGTTTATGAGCTTGTGGTTCTCCCGCTGCGTGTATGTGGGTTCCCACTTAGTCAGCACAACTTTGTGATGTAACAAGTAAACTGCAGTGGCTTGCCACCGCTCATCCTGATGTTGGCTCTTGCTTAGCATATCTTTCGTGGAACTGTTTTGACTGGCAAGAGGATTTGCCGTGTCTCTGGGGTTCTTACAACTGCTGCTACAATTTTAACCAGTACTTACTATGACCAAGTCAACGTCCGTCTTGTCTGCATCACATCAGGGGCGTTTTCATCCTCGGAAGGGAACCGGCGCCTGTCCTCTTCCGAGGAATGATGATTCTTTTTCTTCTTGTTGGGGACCGACGCGACGCGACGAGTCACCTCTTTTATCTGCCCTATCGTTTTCTGTTTTCGCCGAACCGTCTTCATCGATTATTTAGTTAATTTTTAACTCTCTTTGGTACAAAAATTGTTTGGGTTTCTTTCTCTCGGGATACGTTCTGGGCTATTCCGTTTTATCCCCATGTAACCTTTTTTTACCACTAATGGCACGCCAATGGAGTTTTCTTTATCTCGTCTGTGTTCATTGCAATCTGACCAACCTATCACAGAACAAAACTACCTATTCATATTACCTAGACTATAGTTTATTATTTTCTTATCATTTGTTTGTTACTTATATTGACTACAAATAGTCTACACATTTCCGGTACAATTCCCCTGTAATATAACCGTAGTATATGTTGTGATTTTTATTTGTATATTTTCTAATACAGTGTATTCAGACTGGTGGTTAAAAGTGTCGGGTACCGCTTATTATTATTATTATTATTATTATTATTATTATTATTATTATTATTATTATTATTATTTCCATTTTAATGTATCTTAATTCTTTTCTTTCAGTCCCTTCATTGTAAATCATGTAAAGGCAAAATATTAGCGGAAGGAACGCCAACACTGCTGGAGACTTTGTTTCTTGAGAGTCATTACCTTTTGACCGGGAATGTAGGAGCCATTATCAAAGTACGTAATTTCAGTGCAGTTGGACATCTGCAATTCATCGCCAGTTTTCGATTTCCTATACTTTAGGGAGCTTTTTAAAAAGGAAAAGAAAATTCGTAACGAAAATAAATAAGTTAACATCCTTCGTTTGTCTTCCCTTACTCATGGTTATTTATTATTATTCGTCTCCTTAATGTGCATGTAAAGAAACTATTATTCATCGAAATAAGCGAAAATGTTTTCTTTTTGTTTTAAGGATGAAGGATAGTCTGTTTTATTGAGATTTTTCATTAATCTTCCAACAGAATACCCACCGAAACTATATACACAGGATTTTCAATAGATCTTTCCTCGTTCTTAACACGTTCTCTGTTGTTGTCAATGTTTTACCGATTTACTTTTTATTTTACCGACACAGCTTCCTTCTATGGAATTTCTTTTTCTTTCAAATTCATCCTTATCACATACTACTTACAAAATTTCTTCATTGTAATTGTACTTCCCTATCACGTATTTACACTTTGAATTGCCCAGTTACTCTCGTCCGGTTGCTCATCATCGCGTACAAGCTTAGTGTCTCATTCATTCCTGTTCATTCACTAATTCGCTTGACATTTGTCATTTCAATTTTATAAGCAAACAACAAAAATATATACAAGATTTAATTTTAGTCAAGGTTTAAATAATTTTTGCTTCCAGTTTTCACAATTGTATAAAAAAAATTTAGGAGCCATATTGCTATTGTATAAACTAAAGTTGATTACACCTTAGTACTTTGACCTTTTTAAGTAAAATTTAGTCTGTCTAAAACAATTAAACCACACGCCCAAAACAATTTCACACTTACTATTCCTGTTAAGCCCTCACATTCCAAAGCTAAAGAATACAAATACTATCTTTAACAGGCAATAAGAAACTTGCTATTATTGCGATATTTTGGTCGTGTCACGAAGCGCACCAAGTACCTGGTTATTATACAACTAATCACAAAATGCAAAAATTTACCTCACTTCAGCATGATACCTGAACTTTCATAACAATAAAAATTACAATTTAGTACTCTAAAGGTAACAGTGATCCCTTAAAAAGCTTAATAACGTGAAAAATCAAAACCAAGTTTATCAAAACAAGTGTGAAGGTATCAACAATTAAACAAGAAGTATACTAGAGTAAAGGGCATCACTCCACCAGACAACTTTAAGCGTTTCCCTGGTCTTAATTCGCTTCAGCAAAACTAAAGGAACAAAACATGTTTATCAATTTGCCTTATGCACACACTAATCCTATTCACTGGTGGTCAACAAATGAAATGCTGTTTTTAAAAACTTCAAATAAAATTTTATTTCTAAATTAAAATTTATAATTATAATTCACAATCTGAAGAAATTTACTATTACTTGAAAACAACACAAAAATTAATTAATTCTGGAGTTAAATCAGAAAGGTTAATTTATCAAAAATTAAGTCAATCAAGCAAAATTTAAACCAAGAATTACACAAGATCTAAAAGAAAATCTTAGTAAATGAAGATTAAATCAAGCATGCAATGTTAAATTATTAAAAGTATTTGAAATGCTTAGTAAATAAATGTTAAATCACCAATATATAAAATGTGAAAAATCAAGAGATTGCAAACATAAGAACACACAAAAATGCACAAAAATTTACAAAACAATTTCACTAGAGCAAAAATTTCTCAATATACCTTATTATGCCATGGTAGTAATAAGTAAAACTCACTTTATCTTAAACAAGCTTGTGAAAACTTTCGCAAAATCACCTGAAATGCAGCTGCTTGAGATTCACAAAACACTTTTTTTGTTAGGCACCGTTACACACTTTTCCTACATTCAGATCTCAAAAGCTAAGATTAATACCAGTGACCACACAAATATTTTATGTTAATAATTTCTCTCTTTTGAAGAAAGAGAGAAAGAAAGAGAGGGGAACCACACGAACTGTCTCTAAAATCAGAATGAATAAACTTTTGAGTTCAGCAAGAAATGAAACAACCAGATGACGTCATTACCTGAGCAAAACGTTTTGGGTCCAACTAGTGTGTTAGAACAATACATGATCAGAGCAATGTACTCTTACAAAACATGACGTAACTGACTGAGACATGTGCATTTACTCTCAAAAAGGTTCACATGACTGAGCAGAAAATTGTACAGGTGGAGCTCTTAACAAAATCTCAACACAATCAAAACAGATGGCAGTTGGCTAGCCACAAACGGCATGCTTTCAAAACAAGGTTGGTTTTCAGAACAAAACTGCAAAATCATTAGTCTTCTTCTCGTAGGAGACAAAACCTTACACAACTTGATTGCCAGTCCCTCGCTTGTTAACGCGTTATCTTTCGCAATGACAACTGAATCAAAATGTGACATACAAATCACAGTACAGAACACTTGTTGCTGGGGTCAAAATGTGCGATCACATACTATGTTATTATTGAAACGTATTGTTAATTCTAAGTTACGCTGTTAAGTTATCAAAATCACTAACTCTATTGAGATCTGACATTACGCTACATAAGATATTTCAACAATTATTATTGTTACACAGAACACATTATAATTAAAATAGTAAACATATCAAAATCTTGGAATGCTATACATATTACAAGTCAATATCACGAAATTCCTCCCCCAGAAGATTAATTATCCCAGGTTTGAATCAATGATTCACAACGGCATAAATAATCCGAGAAAGAAACCCAAACAATTATGTACCAAGAGAGAGTTAAAAATTAACTAAATAATCGATGAAGACGGTTCGGCGAAAACAGGAAACGATAGGGCAGACAAAAGAGGTGACTCGTCGCGTCGCGTCGATCCCCAAGAAGAAGAAAAAGAATCATCATTCCTCGGAAGAGGACAGGCGCCGGTTCCCTTCCGAGGATGAAAACGCCCTGATGTGATGCAGACAAGACGGACGTTGACTTGGTCATAGTAAGTACTGGTTAAAATTGTAGCAGCAGTTGTAAGAACCCCAGAGACACGGCAAATCCTCTTGCCAGTCAAAACAGTTCCACGAAAGATATGCTAAAAACAAGAGCCAACATCAGGATGAGCGGTGGCAAGCCACTGCCGTTTACCTGATACATCACAAAGTTGTGCTGACTAAGTGGGAACCCACATACACGCAGCGGGAGAACCACAAGCTCATAAACCAACAGAGGTGTGTTTGGCACGGAGCCTCTACCGATATAATGAAAGAACACATTGAGTTTAGCAGGGGCAATGAGGTCGTAATCTTTATGGGTTAAAATGATGTTTAAGAGTAAAACCTTTTCATACTCTTTGTAAAGAAACAATTTGTTTAAGGGCCTGCATTTACGTGCAGCACTCCATCATACGTACTTCTGGTTATTAATTACAAAGAGCAGCATTCCTGAAAGTTAGATAATCTAGAAAAGTTCTATTACCAAAGTCTCTAGAATGAGAATAAACTAGTTAATTTATAGTTTGAGAGGTGTCCATGAATGTGCAAGGATGGAAACATTGCATTTTCAGGCTTACAGTTTCTCGAAAAACTTATCCTATCCTGGTTTCATTAATGCGCTGATGCAAACCTCACATAGCATTAATCAATAGATGTAAAATTAATTATGAAAGCCCATTTTGAATACAAGAACGATTTACTAGTAGAAAAACAACCTCTTATTACCAGGGAAAGTAACGCAGAAATAAAAGGACAGTTCTTAAAATAAAAACTGTGACCACCAAAAGTTTGATATTTCAATAGGTCTAGTTATAAAGAAAAAAATAACTTCTTAAAAAACTAGTCGGAAATTGAAGTTCCCAACAACAATTACTTTGGTTAAAGAGAAGATCAATCATTTAATAAAGATATTTCAGTCAACTAATAAATATCATCTTGATCCGAGGATAATAATAATAATGATATCTTGGAAGGAAACCATCTCTGAGACGTAGCCGACTTCATAAAATACAATGGCAGTTTGTATGTCGTTGAGCTTATATTGTGCCTTCTCTAGTTGGCGTATAGGTTTCTTTTCATTAGCAGGTAAAGTATGAAGCAGCTGGCCGAAGTTCATTTATTATTCCGACTACCATTATCATTCTGACTACCATTTACAAGGGCTGAATGGCACTAGGGGTCACCACCATCTTAGATAAAGCCAGCATTGTGCTGGCATGGGCTCTTGGTCTAGGGATACCTGTAAGCATAATACACGGTATATTTATAGCCTACCCGAAAATGGGTTTACAAAGAAGAGGGCAATTTTTAATTGGATATCATGTCTAGGGAGTTCTATTATTGGCTGTGAGTTTGACTGAATGACAGAGGTGCTGATTGGCTTGTGCCAGGGGCTTTTCCTCAATGAGCTTGTGGTCTGAAGGAGGAGGGTCTCTGGCTAATGTTAATGGTCGGTTTCCATTGAAGAATGGCGAGAGCCTCCTTGTGCGAAGGCGGTGATAGTCCATATCGGCATCGAGGACTGTGGTGTTCTTCATGATCTGTTGCTGTTTGGGGCACTGCTGTGTTCCTTCATGTGGTGTTGGTATAATGGCCCTTAGCATAGATGGATGGCGATCCTCTTGGAGAGGCCAGTCGTGATCGTGCCTTCTTTGTAAACCCAGTTTCAGGTATAATATACCATGTACTGTATATTCCCCTTTGCTATTCACCCCTTGTAAATGGTAGCGAGGACTACCAAAACGTCGGAATAATAAATGAACTTCGGCCAGCTACTTTATAATTTACCTCCTGAAACGAAGACAACAAGATGAGAAGGCACAATATAAGCTCAACGGTATACAAACCGGCATTTTATTCAGTGAAGTAATAATAAATGATAGTAATTAACTGTCATCGTGAATCAAAAGTTAGTGAATCGTGCTGTTACCACCGCTTTGAAAAGCAAAGATCTACTCAGTTTAAAACTACAACTAAAAAAAGGTAACATGAAAGTAACTTTTCTCCAATATGAAAGATAACAGCATGTGAAATGAATAGGTTATTATCAAATATATTTCGTATTTCCTGTCATCGAGGTAACTTTTACATCTCTAAGTACGATAGTTTGGGGAAGAGTAATGAAAGGGTTTCATGGTCAGCAGATGGTAGGCGTAAATGACCTTTATGTTTACATGAGCACATCTCTCACTCTTTATTTCTTATGTCTTTGTAGAGTAATTGCACCACTCTCACCTCGCAGCGGAAGAACCTGGGTTCGGTGGCCAAATTGGGCGAGGTAAGGAACAGCAATTGCTCGTATTCTCAAAAATCCAGAATGCCTCTGTTGACCTAAGCAGTGCCCTAGGTAATAATTGTTAATCGACTGATGTGGGTCGTAGCTGAAGTGAAAGGAAAGAGAGAAACAGAAGAGAAGAAAAAATAACACTTCAGTGTTCAATATCGCGCCAAACATAAATTTTCATACTATAAATAAAAATCCGGAGGTCCTCGACGAGATAACTCTCTCTTCGGTGCACTGGGGTGACATCTTTCGAAAGATAGTATTCTCTTTCAAACACATTGCTAAAATTTATCCATGTCATTACTTTACACAAGCTGCCAAGTCTCCCGTCTGTCTATCTATCTATCTATCTATCTATATATATATATATATATATATATATATATATATATATATATATATATATATATATATATATATATATATTGTCATAAACTGGGTCCTTGGTGTAGGAAGGAATTGGAACAATTTATTTTTAGAGACTGCCTGCACACAAGTTTATGAACAAAAGGAACAACTACTGGAAACTCACCTTAGAAACTTCCTGGATTTACGTAAATAATGAAGGTCGCCATTTGGAATTAGAATTCTTTTACAGTTTAAAAGGGTTTATTTACAGAGAATGGGGCAAATATGCAATACCAAAGAAAGAATGTAAAATGCAAACCATTGACAAACACATAAATTACATACGATAGAGTAATAATGCAGTAATTTGCAAATAAGCAATGTAAATAGGAGGGGTCACAGATACAACAATCCCCCATTATAACAAATGACTCTGTTATGGTAAAATTACATCAGGTCACAGATGGTAATAAATTGGAAAAGGTGGATTCCAGGGTAATGGCAATCAGTTAATCAAGATGATTGCTGTGTAGGGAGCGGATTCTTGTGATCAGGCTGCGGCCAGGAATGGTTGCGAAATTTGAATGGCAGTCAGCACTAGTGGGGCATAGATTTGCGGACTGGACAGGATAGGATGGCTCCTGTAAGAGAGGCCAGGAGTTAGTACAACATGGAAGAGCAAGGAAATCTCCCCTGCTATCCATTAAACCATAAATCTCCACATGGGGGAGGAATCAAACACTTATATCACTTAGACTAATTTGCCCTTAATTTGCACTAGGAAGGGACATTTGAATACTTATCACTGAATCATATTAAGTTGATTTCAAAGCAAGTCAGGGGATTCACGGCTTCTCAAGTAGGGTGACTTAACAAAGGCACTGCTTTTTGTTGGAGGAGAAAGTTGAAGTTTGAAGGAATGGAAAAATCAAAGGAATTTCAGGGGAGAGGGAAAGGGCTGGCTTACTGACTAATTGCGATCAACGTACCTGGCCTGCAGATGTGTGCACTAAACATGAGAGACTTGGCCAGTTACCGAAGTTAGCTTTCACCAGCGTAAGAGGAAGGAAGCGCTGGACTTGTGTCCGGACTGGAGTCTGGAGTCATCTGCACCTTCCTGGGAAAACAGTGAGCGCCTTCCATGGTTGTTTGCTTCGAAGTCTAGGCCTGCCCGTCGATCTGCAAAGAGTCATACAGCCAGCAAAGGAGTGGAGAAAAGTGGATCTTAAGATTAAGTATTTAGAGGTTAAGTTCCTATTTATCTCACAGCCTGGCTATGTCCCCCATGCCCACAATGGCCTAGCTACTCCCATATCACGTGATGGGGGTGAAAGGAGGGTCCCTATTGTCTATCCCAGGTCAGCTGAGGTGGGAGGCTACCCCTAGATGAGTGAAACACTGGTGCTAACTGCTTTTCTCTAGTTCAAAATACACTTTGTCCTATCTTACCCACCATGTTTTCTTGGGCCTACAGTCAAATGAAAGGTGAAAATGCATCACAGGATAAATTACTCACTGGCTGCGAGATGAGGGAGGGATAGATTCTTAAGAATATATGTATTCTTTTTCAGATGAGGACAGGGAATCTTAAGTTGATAACATACAGTTTATTCCTAATGTTTTGCGATACTTATCGCATCATTTGAAAATCAACACGATTAACTTTTTAGGGTTTACAGTAAAAACCGAAAGATAAAAATTATTTTAAAAACTCCTAAAATAATAAAAAAAAACACAAAACACACTTAAACACAACCACACAGCATTAGAAAAGCACACTTGTAAAACATTTAAAAACAAACACAATCAAATAAAAGACTAAAAGGTAAAAAGTTCCTAACCCACAGTGGAGAGAGTTTAAAAAAGACACTGGAAATAAAATAAGGAAAAGCCAGAAGTAACAAAAACAAGGGATTGCTGTACCAGGCAAGAAAAAGGGTGCAGAGGTAGCTTAGTAACTGAAGGAAGGATCAGTTGTTTGATTTTTAGAGATTCAAGAATTAGCAGTTTTAGCTGTTTGCTCGCTGTACCTATAATTTTAAAATCTTCATTGATGAGGCTTATTTTACATTTCCTGGAATGTATTTTTATATAAGAGTATTTGGGCCTCGAAAGCTGGCAGCTTATTCTATAGCTTACCCCACGGCGAGTCGCTCTTACTCTGAAGAGTCGTCGTGCGGATCCTGCCTACTCATACACAACTGCGACCAACATCAGAGGAGGTAGCCGATCCTTCCATCTAAACAGAGAGCCTATAGTTTAGAATTTCTGCAGATTAGTTTTGTATCTATGACACCAATGTGTTTATGGATTATTTATGTAAGTTGCTGGCGACAACTGTCATCGGATAAGAATGGAAAGGTCTTTTGTCTAAAAATAGCGGTACTAAATCCAATATTTGTTTTTGACACTAATATATCTAAAAAAAAGCAAGCTGTGAATTTTGTTCTTTTTCTAAGGTGAATTGAATGTTAGGGTGAAATGAACTGGTGAAATCTCAAAACTATCGGCATGATGCTTGTGTCTAAATATAATGAAGGTGTCATCAATATATGCGGAATAAAAGAGAGGGGGATAAGCCAGGTGGCATTCATCCAGCATTTGCTCCTACAGGAGCACATAAAAATGTTGGCAAAGGTTGTCCTGAGTGAAGACCCCATGGCCATGCCCTCTATTTGCTTAAACAGGTTACCGTTAAAAATGAAGGCCATTTCAATATGGCCAACCCTAAAAGAAATTTAAAATAAGTATGGTTAAAATTATGAAAGAGAAGAATTCGTAGGACATAGCTTGTTGATAAGGGGATTTGGTGGTTTCTTTAACTGGAATATTTGTAAAAAAGCCTGTCGTAAACAGGTAGGTGTCTTGGGGTAAAATGTGACTTGATATCCTATACAACGAAACCAAGACCCAGTTTATGTCGGTGTTCTCGAGATCGCTTAAGCATATTGCAGAACCACTAATTTTCCTCGGAAATCATCGTCTGGAATTCGTGCATGAATTTCCTTATTTGGGACACATTATCACGGACGACCTAAACGATACGGCAGACATAGAACAGAGGCGTCGTAAACTATGTGCAACTGGCAACACGATTGCAAGGAGGTTTGCCTTCTGTCACCGAGAAACGAAACTGCTGCTCTTCCGCTCGTACTGCTACAGTATAATATGGGTGTTCCCTTTGGACGAACTATACCCGAGAGACCATGAGACGTATCACTGTTGTTCACAATGACATTCTGAGACGCCTTACAAACACACCTCGTTATCACTCCACCACGCAGATGTTCATAGAAAACCACCTGGATAACTTGAAAATCATTGTGAGGCGAACAATGTCCAGTCTGATCTCCCGACTGAGAAACAGCAGCAATTCGCTCACACAAGCATCCTAAGCAGTGAGGCAAGAAGAAGATCTAAAATGTGGGAAAGATGGAATAATGAGGCATTTGTTCCTTAAATGCCTTATTCTCTGTTGTTGCAATTATGAAGTGTCACCTCCAGAATCTGTCATTATTATTATTATTATTATTATTATTATTATTATTATTATTATTATTATTATTATTATTATTATTATTATTATTATTATTATTTCTTTGCTCCTTGCTATTTTTGGTATTCTTACTTCCTACTATTACCTACTATTACTGAGTTTAATATCACTGTAGAGTTTTGCAATTTTCAATATTCGTATTAGCCTTCTGGACCTGACTTCTGTAACCACCTAAGGACCCCAGATGGAAATTAATCGTCTGCAATCTGTATTTTTATTGTTATCATTTTTAATAATTTTTTGTCTATTATTCCCCATATAATTACTGTCATTACCGTTATTATGAATTCTGATTTTTTCTACTTCTTCAGCAACTGTGTGGATACTGCCGATAATTATTTTTGTCATGTTACCTTATGTATCTAGATTGTGTGTATTGTATTTGTATCTTCCATGTATGTGACCCTGAGCCACAATAAGGATTATTATTATTATTATTATTATTATTATTATTATTATTATTATTATTATTATTATTATTATTATTATTATTAAAATGGCATAAGGTCTGAATTCAAAATAGCTCCCCCTTTTGAGCAGAGATTCCAGGCCCTTACGGGTCAGAATGTCTGCGGGCAAGGGCCACTGCCATTTATGTAACAAGCCCACTCCTTAAGCTTTGGCATTGAAATATATATCAATTCTACATGAATAAATGACTGCTTCTAATAT
>NC_089762.1:10499488-10501988 GCF_040412425.1 Macrobrachium rosenbergii | reverse complement strand
CTGTAGCAAGCCATCTTCCCAGAGGCTATGACATCATCCTGGGACAGGACTTTCAGTCCCCAGAGAAATCACGACAATCCAGGGGTCCACATTCCCCAACTCATTCCTCAGGCGCGAGAAATCCTCCACCGCCTGTCTCCCAGTCAAGACCGGTGCCTTATGGTACCCAGGAGGCACCAATCTTGACTGGTGCCTTATGGTACCCAGGAGGGGACGTGAAGTTCCTACCAGTGCCACCTGAGTACAATGTACAGTGGCCCCCTTCATCGATTCCCGACCCAATTCCAGCGCCCAGCCCTGCCTCAGTGCCAGTGCCAGGGCCCCAATCAGATCTCCCTCCCAGAGATGCCAAATCCTGCCAGTGCCTCTTGCATGCACCGAGCAGTGCCAAGCTCCACCCGTCCTGACCAACGAGCACAAGAAACCTATGATAGTGACTGACCCTGCCTTAGTGCCAGCGCCAGAGCACAACCCCGATCTCCATTCAAGGGATCCAACTCAGGACCCCCTCTCTTCTCCCGGCCTGGTGCCGCTACCAGCATTGGTAAGAGAGACGGTTCCTCTCAACCACAGTGGAAGTTCACCTAAAGGTGCGGCCTCGCAACCCATGCCTGAGCTGGTCATTGATACCTGTGAGTTGTCCAACCCACCGCCGACCGTTACTGCTCTCTCGCCGCCCGCCACAGATACCCTCACAAGTCATGATGCTGCCTGCCTCACTCGGCCGATGAACCCTGCTAGCTGCGAAAATTAATAGCCGAGCTGGCAAACAAAATTCCTGCGTCAGCTGTCGCAGCAGCTGGCCCAGGTGGCACCCCATGCCACCCTCCGGCCTCGAGCCCTCCGATTTCCCGGCCGAGGACGACTGTCCAAGTAGGAGAGGTTCGCTGCGGAATTACCACGGGCGTGGGAATTTCCAGGTAGTTTACAAAGAGCTCTAGAGCTCCCCTGGCACCTGTGCCACCATTTCATCTTTCGAAGGTCTTGGCACCCCTAATCCAGAAGAGGATGTCAAGGCCCTCAACTATCTTCTTCCATTCCTCTGGAACTTCTATTACTTATCATTCTCTATTAATCTTTTTCTTAAATTATCACCACAAGAGGCAATTAAATACGGGATACCATTCCCCTCAAAATACATAAATCATTGAGAATAACAGAGTGGGAAGTGGCAAGCCCTTGCACCCCTACCTTGGCACAGGGCATGCGTGTCAGCTCTTCCTGAAGGAGTCGCGCCCTTCGGGTTCCCTTTTCCAACCCTGGGGCTGAGAGATAGCCCGGGCCGTAATTTATAGGCGACGGACGATAAATTCCCGTATAACACCATAAATACCTCACTCTATTAACCTTGGCTCTTCTGCCAACATCATTTACTCTTTTATTTGTTTATTTATTTTTCTGTTTATAACCCTCTCACCAATCGCCCCCCCCCCCCGCCGTATATGGCAATTTGGGAAGCCTTACCCCGGACTATTTTGGATTGCAAACGCATTTTGTAATATTTTTTTTTCAAATCGTGGTGGCGGACTTAATTTTCGTCAGAAAGAGGTCAGGTTGGTCGCGTTCTTTTAAAAATGACTGAATTTTACGATGCAGGCATAAAAAATAAAAAAAAAAATCTGTGTAAATAGCCTTTATCATTTGGTGAACTTTGCCGATAACGAAATTTTTTTTCTTTTATCGTATATATTGAGATATAGCACCAAGGCTACACAACACAGGAATTTCATATTTTGCCATTGTATAGAGCAATTATTTAGCTACAAAAGGTATATGTAACTTTGTATTTAGATGGAATAAAACAGAAAAAATGGGAGAAGTAAAATTATCGAAAGCAAAATTTTCTTTAGCGGGAGTAGTGCAAACCAGCGATCTCAAAAGTTTTTTTCAAATCCTCACCATCCGGTTATTTTTCGAGTAATTTGGGGGACTTTGCTGTCATTGGGAAGCTAAATGATTGTTAATGACTGGGTAAGCATCGAAAATGGCCTATGAGATGTTTAAATGCCCTTGCATTGAGAGGAAGATAAAAAAAAAACTCGGCCAGCAAGTGAGGTATGAATCAAATAAGTGGATATCGTCTTCCATATACAAATCGCCCGTCGAACTCACATGCTGGCCTCGTGGGTTAAGCGTCCACTGTAGTCCTGAGTTCTTGTCCTTCGCTGGTTCGAGCCCACGGGATGACGAACTTATTATCAACTAAAAAATTCCCCTTCATAACATATATATATATGAAAATATATTGTTTCCGAGGTAGAGCGAACTGGATATTAAAGGACGTTTGTAGCTTACTGATTATATATATATATATATATATATATATATATATATATATATATATATATATATATATATATATATATATATAAATAAATAAATATATAATACATAAATCTATGAACAAGTATTTTCTCTCTACCTTTCATCCTTGACACTCATGTATATATATATATATATATATATATATATATATATATATATATATATATATATATAT
>NC_089762.1:10484488-10489488 GCF_040412425.1 Macrobrachium rosenbergii | reverse complement strand
GACACAACGATGGTCTTGCCAGCATATCACAAATGTATTATCTTTCTTCCGCCAGTCCATATCTCCTCGGGGCAACCTCTTGTGTCGGACACAGTTTCGTAGAACCTTAGGGGCACCCCTCCGAGTGATACGAAGAGTGCCACTACAACGAGTGCCTTGACTGTACAGTTCTTCGGCGATCTCCACTGAATTATAATAATTATCCATATAAATGTAATAACCTTTATCCAAGTGATGCCCCATCACTGTAAGACGGTGTTCCGTAGTGACGAAGAAATGCCTCTGTAAATACTAACATCAAGGACATACCCTGATTTACTTTCACATAGGAAAAAAAATTTCATCCCATACTTTATTGGTTTTTTGGGGTTATAGACCTTGAGCTTCCTTTCCACTTTAGTGTTCCTTCATCTATAAGGTCTTGCACTTCGCTTGGATATATTCCATTACAGGGCGAATCAGGACAAGCTTGTCTGTGTTGTCCTTATGGAGTTCTCTGCGATTGAAGCAATGGAAATATTTGCCCAAGGCCTCAAACTTTCTTCTGGACATTGTCATTGCAAAGGCAGGCATGGAGTAAGGTTTGTCTCGTGCCCAAAACATTTTCATCTCAGGTAAATTTATGATGCCCATCCACATGACTATGCCCAAATATTGAGCAATGTCCTTCACAGTACATCAATCAATGGAAATCATAGGCCTTCTTCATGTCTCCCCATCAAAAAGTCTGCATACATATTTGTTTCCTCCATCAAGAAATAAAAAAACAGTTCAAAGGAAACAAACAGCTGAAAAAATTGTAGAGGCGTTGTAGGGATAGGATAGGTCATGCCAGGTTGAGCTGTGAAGGGAATGGTAGCGGGTGGTGTGGGGTCCTGGGCCCATCCTTCATCTTCCCCACCAGCAACCTCTCCCCACTCACCATCAAATTCTTCACCAACATCGGAATCAGGGCGATCTCCAGCCGCAGAGATAGGCGAGCAAAAACGAGAAGCAGGCACCCTCCTTGTCCCTCTCCTCCTGGGACGACCACCAACCCTTGACCTGATACGAGGTCTTTGTTGACGCATCCCCCATCTACCCCTTCTTGCAGGCCTCCGGGATGGCCCAGGTCTTGCACCAGAATCCTCCTCACTGTCACTGCTACTCAAATCACTCGCTATTTCCTGGATTAGTTCAAGATTTGCTTCAGCATGATGCCCTTCAAAATCATGTGCCTCTGGGAAGTATTCATCATCACTGGATGCTGGGGTCTTGCAGCCATCTCCATCCCAATCACCAACACCATCATCCTCCCCATCACCATCAGCACCTTCAACTCCAACACTAGGCGCGCGATCATTCAACACTACACTTGGAACCTCTTCCAACTCGTCCCCCTCATTTTCATCTATATCAATCACATCTTCTTCATCATCATATTCATCATCAAAAAGAATTCTGTGAATGGCGCCTTGAGATAAACTACAGTACGCTCACGTGCTCGCAATGGCACCACTCTGTTTTCATTACGGAAGTCACTTGACCCCTCCGCACCACTAAAAGCCCTATATGGCTGGCTGGATGTCCATGCAGCCATTGAAGACCTTCGAGAAACTTTCCCGTTATACACTTCACCCACTTGCCCTTTCGGCATTTTATGACACCAATGCCTTCACGAAACACACAAGAAAATATTCTGAAAGTTTCAGCAAAATCCATTCACTATTGCCAATACTACGGGTGTAAACGTCGCAGCTAATGCACGCCTCAGAGTAGCTTTGTTATGACATGGGGGCTACTCACGTGAGAGGGTGGGGTTGCGTTATGCATATACCATACCGTGACACCGAGAGACCTCTATGGCTGCGTTTCGAACACTTAAGAATCTATGAAAAAATGCTAAAAGTTTCAGCAAAAACCTTCCACTACTTCAAAACAAAGATTATGAACGTCGCAACCAATGCATAACTTGAATCAGCTGTGTTATATCCTCAGAGTGCCCACGTTGTTAGGGAGGCATTACGCTTCTACCAGGGCACTGAGTGATCTCTGTGATTGCTCATTGAACATGTAAGGGATCTATGAAAAAATGCTAAAAGTTTCAGGAAAAAATACCTCAACTTCGAAAAAAAGATCATGAAAGTCAAAACTAATGCATAACTCGGATCAGCTGTGTTATGACACGAGAGTAATCATGTTTTTAGGGAGGCATTACGCTCCTACCAGGGTACATAGATACCCGTATGATTGCTCAGCGAAAACATAAGGGATCTATGAAGCGGCCACACAGTGGTCACGCGGTTCTTTCAAATGTAATTTGTGTAATGGCTAGTTACTCATGCATAACTATAGAACACGTACGCGTACGTGGATGGAGGTTAAAGGCTGAGTTTTGCTACACGTACAGGTACGTGCTTTGGGGGCGAGAGGGTCAATGAATCGTGAGTCATAAACTCCCACCCTTGTGATTTTAAATGCCACCTTCATAAAATCCGAGAGACGTGTCTTGTCTTTAGTACGCTGGCACGCTTTCATTCGTAACATCCTGTTCATTTTCCTTTGCTATTTTTTTTCCTTCCTTCTAAGAACTCTATTTTGTCCCAGAACCCTCGTCTTTTGTCTGCTTATCCCGTCATAACATTGAGCGAGTATCTATTTATAGCTTGTACCCAAGTATAGGCAGTGGACGCATAAAATTAGTGTGGTTTAAAGTTAGAGAATTAAAACTCGTGAATACTCTTGCTCGCCCACAACTGTCAAAATCCCCAGTGTAAGTTGTCAGCAGTCAACTGTCGAGTTGGTGATGTTTTGAACTATTAGTTAAGCAATTACTGGTGCGAATTATGTATCATTGCAATATCACGTAAAGGGGATATCATTTACAAAAATAAAAGCTGTGTTATCATTTACATCGCCTCTTCAAGGCATACTAACCGCATGCCTTGTTTATTTAGAATTAAGGAACTTATATGTAAATTAATTCTTAAATTTTGTCACTTGCCTCAAAATTATCTTGTCCTCTTAATCTTAAAGTAACGTATACCGTAAATTTGAAGAAATTAATGGGCCATGTTAAAGTAGTTTAATATTAATGTGTTGGAAGTATATAAAGTGAAGCTTCTTTCCATTTTGGGTGGGGATAAAGTAAAGTAAAAGCTTTTCCATTTCTTGTTGGGAGAAGAGTAAAGTAAAGTAGCTGTGCCGACTTCTTGAATGTCAACATACAAGCCCGAATGAAGGCTCGTATGTTATCTCTGCACAGCGCGCCTCCCCCCCCCCACCTAATTTGCCCTTTGTTTATTGAGAGTAGCATCGTTGCCGCATGGCCTGGATATCAGAGCAAAGTTATCAACATTTCGATCTGTCCTTCTTTTTACCTGGAACAGATATTGAGGTGACACAGGAAAAAAAGGCAAAGATTCGAGGTTGAATGCCACTCCCTTAACCTTCTAAAGGCAGATTAAGCTGCTGAATTGTCTTACCTTTCGCAGGACCGGGGAAGAAGCAACCGATCGCTGACCACCTGGCAAATGACACGTCGTTTGCACGTGGCGCCAGTTATCGGCAGAAGTGCACATGGCCACGACACGGCCGCAACCTTAAAAGGGAAAGACAGGAGATCTGAAGGTGCAGTAAGCAGTTAGTCATGTGAGCAGTAGACATGCATTAGTCGTAGGGGAGGCCGTTAGCCATACACGCGGACGAGTGGTACATTTGCTGAGAGACCTTCCTACACCCCCCCGGTCCGACTCCAGACGACAGTCATCCTCGAGGGACAGTGTGCATCGTCAGTGTGATCGTCCCTCGTCATCCTTCACTAGAGAACCGCTTCCTCTAAGGTAAAGCGTGAGTAAAGACTTTTCAGTCATGACAGTTTGCCCTTTAGAAAGTTATCAGAGTGCCAGTATTTCACCTCTGTCCTTGTGTCAGTTTATCCAGTGCTATTTCCAATGTCCTGTGTTCAAGCGTAAAGTGGTCATTCATTCCTCGAGCCCTTGGCACCCTCAGTGCAGACTCGAGTCCTATTCTGTGTTATATTTTCTTTACTGGCGTGTAATGTGTAAATCTCTCTTGCAGAGGGACTCATCTTGGACTGTGCCTTGCCCTTAGTCAAGACTCCAGTAGAAGGATCTTCAGGTGTTGCAAGCCCTTTAACAATCTACTTACCCATTTTCCCTTCTATTGTTTTCTTTTGTAAATATAATTCCTTAATTTATCCCAAGTGTTTTGCGTAACATTTCCTTGTGAAGTAGAGCCTCAGCTCTAAAATCATCCCTTGTTCTTTTTTTACGATATCCCTTTGCAAGTCAGAACTCCAAGGCCAATTAAATAAAGTTTCCATTGCTGGCCTGTAAAAAACACACATAAACCAGGAAATATGTAAATATATATATATATATATATATATATATATATATATATATATATATATATATATATATATATATATATATATAATATATATATATATATATATATATATATATATATATATATATATATATATATATATATATATATATATATATATATGTATGTATGTATATGCAAACACACATTGGTGGGATGGCTGCATCACTACATTCTTCATCAGATGAGGACAAGGAACCTCAAGCTGACAACATAATTTATTCCCAAAGTTTCACTATACCTTATCACATCATCAGGGGATTTATCATAGAAAAAACCACCATTAACTCTAAGTTTTACAATAAAAGCCAAAAGTTAGAAGTTATTAAAAAAAATCCTAAAATAATTGTCGGGAATTTCCTCGACATGCACTGATTTTTTCGTTGTGCGATAGTCTGCACAATCAACCCACAATTTACGATAGTGACTTAGCCCCCATGCAAGGACAAACGAGACATGCATCAGGCTTTCACAATTTATTTACAAAAATAAAACCATCTCAGTCACCACCCTTACACAACAATCACACAAAACCTTCAACAAAACCACAACAACGAACTTACAACTCGCATGCTCGCAACACGAGACACATGGGGCACGATCGCCTT
>NC_089762.1:10459488-10479488 GCF_040412425.1 Macrobrachium rosenbergii | reverse complement strand
ATTTCAGAGCAATTTCAACAAACTTGAAATACAGGTCTTACCATCGGAGAAAGAACACTGTGAGGGTAAGAAATCACTGGCACTAGAACGGTGGGGTGTGGGAAGGATAGCATGGCGCTGGGAAAACGACAGATATTAGTGTCTAAATAGTTTTTGAGGGAGCAGAAATGAATAGTAACACTCCCAATGCACTTTAAGTCCAAGTTCATCCCCGATAGGGATAGGGGGCGGGAAGGGAGTGACATGTAAAAATAACTGAAATGACAGATATTAGTGTCTAATCCATGGTTTTCAAGGTTGCTGAGATTAATAGTGACACTCCCAGGGACCTTCAAGCCGAAGTTCAGCCCTGATAGAAAGGGGGTGGGAAGGTGGTGAGATGCAAAAATAACCAAAATGACAGATATTAGTGTCTAATCCATAGCTTTCGAGGTCTCTGAGAAGAATAGCGGCACTCCCAATGCGCTTTAAGTCCAAGCTCAGCCCTGAAAGGAAGGTGGGGTGGGGAGGTGGTGACATGTAAAAATAACCAAAATGACAGATATTAGTGTCTAATCTGTAGTTTAAGAGGTCCCTGAGAAGAATAGTAACACTCCCAATGCCCTTCAAGTCCAAGCTCAGCTCTGAAAGGAATGGGGGTGAGAAGGTGGTGAAATATAAAATGTAAAAATGACAGATATTAGTGTCTAATCAACTAGTTTAACAGGTCCCTGAGAAGAATAGTGACACTCAGAGATGCCCTTCAAGTCCAAGTTAAGCCCCGATAGAGAAAGGGGGTGAGAGAGAGGTGAAATATAAAATGTAAAAAATGCTGTCAATGTAACTGGAGGCAACTACCTTAATATATATATATATATATATGTATGATATATATATATATATATATATATATATATATATATTATATAGTATATATATATATATATATATATATATATATATCATTTAGATATTTCCTATATAGTGAATATATATATATATATATATATATATATATATATATATATATATATATATATATATATATATATATATATATATATATATATATATATATACTGTATATATATATAACTGAGCAACTTGTATATATAAAAGAGCATCTTGCAGTCTACTCTTCTTGGAGAAGGGTACTCCGACATCAAACCAGCGGGTGGAAGGGAACCTTTACCCTTGGTAGGCAATTCTTTTAAGAGAAGGTTACTCTGAATACCTTGTTCTACAACCTTGGACTGTAGCATAGTTATTGTACCACTGCCATTTATGGTCTTGCGTCTGAGTTCCCTTGCTTAAGGGTACAATTAGGCATTTTTCCTCTTTTTTTGTTTACTTTCCTGTTTTTTTGAAAAGTGTGTAGGACAAGATGATGAGAAAGGAAAAGTTGCTTGGTAGATTATCAGAAAAGCACCCTCTTCTTTGACTAGTCTTTTCCTGCTCTGCTTTTTATAATTTCTAAATCCATCTTGACTTCCTTCACCCAGTTATTGTGGCAAACTTGGCGGCTTTCTTTTCTACGTTACAAGGTGCCCTGATTCCGCCTTGTTGTCCAGTTGCTTCCCGTGCTTTCTTTAATAACATGTGATTAGCTTTATATTTTTTTTAATGATATATTGTAAATAATCCAAATACTGTTGTTGTTGATTTTATTTTGTTGTTCTGTTGATTTTTACTGTATTGCTGTTGTTTTGAATCTGTTTATTAGTTTTGCTTCTAATTTTACGTTGTCAATCTTAATTCTTTTGGTAGGCATTGGTGAACCCTTGGCCTGTTGCTCATTATTGTAAGAAAAATTGTAAAGTACTATACTCAAATATTCGAGGTTTAAAGTCAGATTTTCTTGATCTCCAAAGTTGTGATTGTAACTACGACTGTATGTTTTTATTTTGGGGCATTTGTATGTAGTAACAAGTCAAAGATTGAATTTTAAATCCAAGGGTTTCTTGGCCCTGACTTTATCTATCATCATATCATCTCACATGCAAAAGGTATGGCTGTATACACTAAGTCTGGATGACCTATTTATCGAGAGAAAAACTTGGTGTCATGAAGCTCTTAGTTCTAAGATCTGTAAGGTCTACAATGACGATTCTACTGTATATATGACTGTTTGTTGGAGAAAATTAATATGGCTCAGTCATAGTATTCAAAAGCTCCTCTCATGAGTGTGTGGAGACTGCAATGCAGATCACTGCGGGTGGTTAATTCAAATTCCACAGAACAACATGGCGGGTATGCTCTTTAGATCTGCGCATCCTCCGATTTTGTCCATCTAACTGAAGAACCCATGCATATTTCCAGTAATAGATTAGATGTCATATTCACAGATGTTCCAGCTATTGTCAAGTCCAAGGTCTGCAAGTGTATAGGTAATGCCGACCTTTGTGTCACCGAGATGGACATATCTGTCAATCAGTTCATTCCCAATGCCACCCTTGGAAAAATGGTCTGGTTGAAATCTAGGCTAACAGGGATCTCATTATTGAAGCTGGCCAGTCACTTAATATTTCAGATGCTATTTCAGAGCCGGGTCCCAAGAAGAAGTTAAATGAAATGCTGATGGACAAAATCATTCTCAGGAAAATTACACCATTTTAGTTGAGTCTCGCTATGCTGCGAACAGAATTTACCATATAGCCTAGCTGAGAGAAATTACAATTGTTCTTTAAAGAGGAAAACTGAAGGAATTACTCAGCCTCGTCTGTGGTGGATCAAATTGGCATCTTCTATCTTTGGGTCAGGCTTGCTTCCATTTCATTACTACTAACAGATGATGGTAGATTGATCATGGACTCTAAGGAAAAGGCTGAACTGCCTCATCGAGCTTTTAAAGCTAAGTTATCAGCTGAGGATGTCCCTCTCCCCAATACTTGTCATCCTGAACCTATTCTTACAAAATTTGCATTTCACTCTAGAGATATTAAGAAAATTCTTGATAATCTTGATAGCTAGGGGTGGAGAAGAACTTTTATGTTGATGTAGTATCTTTGCTGATGAGCACTAGCTTAGTAATACAGTGCCTTTTCCAAAGAGTGGCATATCTGCAGGCTGCAGTAACTACAGGCCAATATTAGGACCATTGATGGAAAGTCTTGTTTGTCAGTTTTTCATAAGTGGTATTTTAATACAGATCTTTCACATTCACAGTCGATCCCCGATTCTCATTTCCTACCAAGGGCGACCAGATTGGTTGAACAGCAGCAACAATATGCAGTAAATGTTTCTTGCTGTCTCAATTCTGGAGGTCCTTTACTCCTCAGACTGTTGGACTATGGAACAGTCTCCCTGAGGATGTCGTACAACTGGAACCTCAAAAGTTCAAGCGAAAATGCAATGCATTACTACCTTAAAGCAATTCTCTTTGTCCTTCATAATAAATTTTACTTATATTTTTATCTGTTTACTTATTAATGGGCTAATTAATTTTTTTCTTTTCTAATAACTGATCTCCTCTTTTTGTATTTCCTTTAACCTTCTGTTACTTCTTTCAAATGAATACTATATTCTTTGGAAGCCTGAATTTCAAGTCATCGGCCTTGTGGCTTGTACCATATGAATATGGTTCATCTCTTGAATAATATATATATATATATATATATATATATATATATATATATATATATATATATATATATATATATATATATATATATATATATATATATATATATATATATATAATATGGTCCAAAGACTAGGACATCAGTACAGGGTTTAGCTTTTTCTATAGAGTTAACCTTCAGTGCATCGTTCAACTTATATGCTCGTTTCGGGACAGTTTCTTTGTATACGTAACATATACCTGCAAACAGACCCCATGTACATGTCACAATGGTCGTGTAGGAACCTACGCAAGTGTGATACGATGCAAATGCTATAACAAGCTTTATAAGTGTTCTTTGCCTCTGTGCCTATTGTTTGGGAAGACTCGTGCGTAATATGGACATTCAAGAGGTAGTGAAAGTGGGAAAAAGATTATTAATGGTATAAGGTCTCATAGGCAAAGACTTTGGGTCTTACTTATTGTAATAGCCAGTATTTTGAGTGGGAGCTGTAGATGTCACTCTGCTGACGTCACTAACACTTTCGGGATGAAGGCGAACTTTGAACTTTGGGAAGTGAACCGTTTTTCCCTTGGGTAGGGAGTTATATTACATATACTTTTGAAATAATAATAATAATAATAATAATAATAATAATAATAATAATAATTTATTATTATTATTATTATTATTATTATTATTATTATTATTATTATTATTATTATTATTATTATTATTAGTTACTGCCCTAAAATATGAAATTACGTAAATATGTTTTCAATAAGAATTCTAAAGAATAAGGTTATTTCCATTTCTCTGTCGATGAACATTTTCCTGTTGCTACTATCGTTACGCCTTTCAAAAAAGTAATTAGACAAAAGAATAAGTTTCTTTTCATCATTGGTACCCGTCAAAATAAAAAGCATAAAACGACTCTACCTATACATATCGTGATAGCGCGTAAATAGCAGCGAAGTAACATTCAGGTGCTATAAGCAGATAAATATTTAGGATGATGCCAGAATACACCTTGTACATGATATTTTCCAGTGGAAAGGAGGTCGAATTTCACAGTCAAGTGTTTGTACAGACCCATAACATGATGGTGATCAAAATGATCCATTGAAATGCATGCATGAATTTATTCAAAATGATGAGTTAAATAAATGAAAAGATCCCACAGGGGCAGGCAGATTCATCCAACTCTGAAGACAATTAACGCGATGCTGATCCATTACTAAAATGATGTGACTGATTGAAGCTTTTTCCTCGGAATGAAAGTTTACTGCTAAACTATTAAGTTGATATCTATGTTAAGAGCCCTTTTAAAATTTCACTGAAGTTTCATAATCGATGTTTTGTTTTGTATTTAGTATTGAATCGTTTCCAGCCACCAAAGTTTTTACTTTGATCACTTACTTTACCATACAGTTTCATACAAGATCGGCAAAGAAATATTTACACATCGAAGCTTCTAACAGCCAAACACCCAAACTAACAAACAAACAAAAGATTCGAGTTAAACCATAAAGTGTAATTTAGTACGCCAAGCCATTAGAAAAGAGTAAAGCTTAACCTTTTGAAACAAACTCGTCGCAAAGTGAACTTTGAACTCTCCACTTGCATCTGCTTCAGTTATATCTCCGTGGGAAGTTTTGCAGTTGGCTTGTGATTAATGATGTTTTCTGAATAAATTCATGCTACAGTAGATTAATATTGGCGGAGTGGCAATGATATTATCAAAACGCAGTTACTCACAAACATTCGTGCTATTATGTACTACGCATGTATGTATGCATGAATACATGAATATATCTATGTGTAATAACTTACAACAAGTGTGGCTGTCGATGGTGGGAGAGAAATGTTGGCTCATTTGGATCTAGGCCTTTGATTTCTAAGTTACCAAGGTGGTTAGCTTTCTTTCAACATTTTCCAATTTTTCTGGCCTGTTCCTCATTTTTTTTTTATCTTAAACTTGCCAAAAATTCTAACCGCTGCTGATTTTGTGCTTTGTATTTAAGGAAATAAAAAATGGTGTGGTACATACCCAGAAAACCGATGTTCCGCAGGATACTATACTGGGATCAGAAGCTGATTATCTTTAAAACGTTAAAAGTGTGATTCATATTATTTATTTCTGAGATTTTTTCCAGAGGGCACGTGTTAATAAAAGATAATTCTAAAACATATTATCTATCTGCATCTTTAGACCAATAATCAGTACAGAATCTTCCTAGCATAGTACAGCAGGTTAATGGTAACATCCTTTCAGGAGGCCCAGGAACATCCGTCGACCTAACCTCCCACATTTACTCATGACAATCAGTAATACCTTGACCTCAGGGTTCACTGGCTATTCAGTTCCTTGTTCTGTCAAGCTCCAAGATTATCAACCTGCCTTCGATTAGTCTAATTCTCATGACGTGCCCCTCTTTAAGGGGCAGACTTGGCTGATTCCGAAAGTAAGGTCCAATTTGTTTACCTTTTCAGCCGTCTTTTTCTTAATGTTTGGCCTAGTTAAGGCGTTGGGTACCTTGTCCTATTGGCGGTGCATTAAAAGGGGATTCCGAGTAAAATGAACTTTTTTTCTTGGCATGCATTGCAGTTGTGTATCGACTCTGTTTTGCTTATAAAATTACATGTTAAATATTTTTGTCTCGTGACATGTGCCTTTTATAGATTTCTTGTCTAGAAACAATTTTGTTCTTACTGATACATTAGTAGAAATCACAAGCCTCTTTTGACATGATAATGTGTTTTTGCTTTCAATTTTGGATTGATATAGTTAGCAACCTAGTTCCCAAAAAATAGTGGTGATATCAATTAGGATTTGATTTACTACCAGGCACTGCAGTTAGGATAGGCTACTAACTAGCCAAGAAAGGTAGAGCTTGTTCTTTAAAAGTCGTTTTCTAGAAATTTTTTCGATCCATGATGCTTCTACCAGGACAACTGCGCCTCACCATCTGAACTGGCTTATGCATCAAACAAATCTGTGATATGCATGACTGGAAATTTTATCCTTTAAGTCGGGAAGTTATAGTTTTCCAAGTCCATATCTATTATCTGTTTATTAATTTACAGTTTGAGCAATTAACCTTTAACATGTTTTCGCCCGTTTAACATATAAGATTAAGAAACTTCATTTGCTCAGATGATAAGAAAAGGCATTAAGCTCTATACTCAGATGATAAGAAATGGCTCCTGTCAAGCCTGTAAACTTATCTATAATGATGAAATGGAAACACTGGAAAAACCATGCTATCTATAGCTGGGAACTTACACTTTGAAGTGTCCTCGCAGTTTGAAGAAAGCTTTTTTTATAAAGTGGACACGAACTTTAACCTGTGTAATTAGATGAAAATAGACGCGTATCCAGACGGAAACCAGTATATGTTATTTAGTGCTGTTAATTTATGTATGTACACTCACAAAAGCATGACAATGTAAAAAAAAAAAAAAGATACTATATGATCAGGCCATTCGTCACAAAAAATAAGATTTCTTTAATGTTACTGATATAATCAACGATTTCCTAAAATACAAGACCAAAGAAAATCTTCGTCAGCGGCGTCAGGTGAAATTAGAATGATCAAAGGAATTCCCAATTTCAGGAAAGCAAAACCTCCTAGGAAGGTCTAATTGCAACAGATGGCTGATAAACTTACCCCATCAGTCGCCCGAGCAAACTGGGATTTTGAAGAAAACGTAAAACCCGAAAACGACCTTACAGGAGCGTAATATCTAGAAAGCCAATGATTCCCCCCAGTTTTACCACTAAAGCCTGCTAGTCAAGTCAAGCGTAGGTGTAGTGTTTCAGGAAACAAGCCAGAAAGCAAGGAAATGCCATCAGTTTGCATTTTTTTTCTTTTTATGTTTACAGTTTCACTGCCAGAGGTGGCGCAATTGTAGCGCTCGTCACAGAAATTTCATAAGTCATCGAGTTTGCGTTGCACTTTCAGGGAAAAGCTTAATGCACATACGATTAAACGAACATAGTAACACACACTCTCTCTCTCTCTCTCTCTCTCTCTCTCTCTCTCTCTCTCTCTCTCTCTCTCTCTCTCAGATTCTTGTAAGAAACAACTAAGAGACTGCAGCATAAGAGAGAAAATTGTTACTTTAAAGAAACGTTGAAGTCTTGGTATAAAGTTAGCAGACGAAGATCACTTAATTAGGCTCACGGTCACAATTAAGCAAAATAAAAGATTTTAGAATAAAAAAAAGTATTATCCTAATATCCAAAGTAAGAAGCTTAATTTTCTTATAAAGATGAAATGAGGATAGACTATAAAGAGAGACAGTGAAGGAGAGAGAATTGTTTTCAGGTTTGCCTGCAGTTTGCCTACTATACGGGAGAGTCGAGAGATATGTTTATGACGAGCCTTTGAAGAAAACGGATACCCCAAACCGAGCCGAGAGAATGCGGAAGAAAACAATAGAAGAACGAGAAAAACTGCAGAAATATTCCCTTTGCGAACAGCACCTCCTCTTTTTAATTAATAATCTTCTTTGCGATGCTCAGAGGAGAGGGAGGAGGAGTTAATACTGAGTCGGTAATTATCACGTGTTACATAGTGGTGCTTCTGTTTGTGTTTTATACATCGCCTTCTCGCTTGGCTTTTATACTCTGAACTTCCTTTATGAATTAATTAAAGATCAGCAAAATTTAGCATACTCATTTTTATTATATATATATATATAAGCTGTGTTACAATACGTCGAGCATTTCTTTCGGTTTAACTTTCGTTATTTCATTAATTTTTTTGCTTTGTCTATTGAATATATGTCCTGCCTTGCTCGTAGGTTTCTTCTAATCATACTCCTTAATTTTTAAGTACATGCAATAATTATGGCCTCCAGAGCTTTGCTATTGATATTTATCACTAGAATTTTATGAACAGGTATAGTGTTACTTTGCCATGACAATTTTGAAATATTTCTACGAGATGGGTTAGAAAAGGCGTATCCCCGAAGATGGAAGTATATGCATGAAATCAAAGTTCTTGGTTGCAGAAATTCTTAGAATGCATGTAATGATTATCACTTGATATTTTTAATGATAAAAACTGAAATGGACTTTGTCAAAATGAATTTAGAGACCAAAACAGATGAACACAATGTTTAAAAGGAGGCTGTGTCCCCCATTATTGACGAACGTAAATGGGTTGATGTTGGTGACTTTGGTCTTGCAATGTTCTATTTGGTGTGCATCTACATGATATATCTTTTATTTAATTGGTACGTCTGTAGGAAAATATGTTTCGGCTGTTAGTTTTGTGCAGGACTTCCTAAAGTATTAGCTCTTTCTTACGGCCTGAACAGCTCAAATGAATATTTGAAATAAAAGATATGAGTTTTAGATTTCATATCTAGATATTAGATTAAAGTAGGGAATCACAGCCAAAACCTTTAATTAATTTGCCGTATTTATGATAAAATGGCGTTTTTCGAAATATAATATTGTAAAAATAAATTTCTTTAATAGCTTGTTACTGACTCATTCAGTCTCTCTCTTATCTCTCTCTCTCTCTCTCTCTCTCTCTCTCTCTCTCTCTCTCTCTCTCTCTCTCTCTCTCTCTCTCACTCCATTTCTCAGAACTAAATCAGTTTAAAAACTAAGACGTAAGCAGTTCGTCTAATTGCAGCCACATGTGTAATAAACACAAGAATATTAGTAAAAAAATAAAGAAACTGTTTCAATTGTGATAAAGTCTTCCTGCTATTGTAGTAACAGGTGCTTTACAATGCTCTCTCCCCTTAAATAGTTATCGTCGTTGCTGGAAATAAAGTGTATAACGTTTTTAATAAGAATGATAACGCGTCTGAAAAATAGTTGTCAAAACAAAACAAGATTTGCATAATCGCATACAAGACAGTTAAACAATTACAGCATACTAAAAACTACTTCGCTGTAACGTATACTGAACTTAATTTTCTTTTTATTTGACAAAAATACACTTTCTTTTCTGTATAAAAGTGCATGCCTGATATGTAAGAAATAAAAAAAAAAAAAAAAATAACCATGGTATCAAGGGCAAACCACAGCAGGTGCTAGCATTCTTGATAACATGCTTTGAAAATTCAGTCCGAGTCGAAAAAAGCTTGCGCTCATAAATGAAAGACGACCGAAGTCTTCGTCGTTGCTAATGAGATAATGGTCCATTTCTTTCTTCCAGGCAAAGGTGGCAGTACGGTACGGTATGGTACGGAATTACGGTACGGTATGGTATTTTTCCACCTGCAAGAACGGTACGAAATTACGGTACTATATTACTTTTTAAGTACGGTATGGTACGAAATTACGTTATTTTTCCCGTACTCATTCCGTACTTATTTATTCCAATGTGACTGCCCACATCCCGGATAAACCAGATGACAAATATTGACTTTTTGATAGGGCAACCTAATTTTTTCCCTGACGAATGTTTTAAGATGCAACCTTATCTTTCCAGGAAATTCAAAGGAACTCGACAGATTTTAAGGAAATTCTAAGGAATGTGGCATATTTAATATAGCTAAAAAGATTAAATACTCTATACTGAGTCTGAGAGAGAATAATGAGAAACATGCCTACATGGCTACATTAATACACCACGATGTCAGTGGCATAGTGAGACGCTCTGGAATCAACAGTCACTTCACTTGCTGTACTTCACGCTATGGAGAAAAGAGAGGAGGCACTCCTTAATAATGCGGCATTTCTTTCTGCTGTATACTTAGATCCCAGGTTTCAGTGTCTCCTTAAGCAGCCACAGAAGATAATAGCTCAAAAGCATCTATGCGAATTTTGGAGAAGGATGTCAAAAGAGGAAACAGAAAAAGAGGTAAACAAGACAATAATGCATGACGCAATACTTTCTGACAACAAAGAACACTGTCTGCATGTCGAGGACAGGACAGGTGAAAACATAGATGCGATTGATCAGCTTTTGAATGCAAGTGACAAAAACAATGAAGCCTGTGAGCGAGTAAGCACTGGCATGCATGCCATTAGACAAGCGGTACAAACTTTGGCAGCTGTAAGCGAGTAGATAGGAATGTAGACATTTTCAAATGGTGGCAATGTCATCCACATCAAGACTTGAAGAAACTGGCCGAAGTGGCAGTGACTCTTCCTGTCACTCAGGCTGGTGTAGAGAGTACTTTTTCAGGTTTACGGTATATCCTCGATGAACTTCGGCTAGGGCTCAAAGAGGATATAGTTAAATCTATTATGTTCCTGCGTTGCAACACCTAATAAATAATCAAAGGACCAGTTTATGGATGTGAGATTCCATTTTTACTTAAAAGAACAATGAGTGAAAATAATGAATCTTTTTGTTCATCTGTATGTAGAAGCTAAATTTTTTCTTTAAATGATATTTCTACACCCAAAAATATTATCAAAAGACTTGTTTCTTAATGTGAATAAATGTTCATTTTAAAAAATCGATGAATAAAGATAATGAAGTTTTTGTTTATATATCTGTGGAAGGTATAGTCCATTCATAATAAAGCACGAGGCCAATGTTGACATCTCTTTAGTATTTCCTATTACTGTAGCCTATTATAGGTTAATTGCTTTGATTTATTATAATTCTATGATAAAAATGCAAATTTGTATATTATATGTAGGTTCAAAAGGGCTGAACATGCTAACAGGAGCAAAAATAATTGCAATTCTAGTTGACCCGCCTCCTTCCATTCTTATTTTGCATGCCTAATAAAGTTTCACAGCCTTCACCTCTGGCTCTGGAAAGTGCCAGAATGTAATAAAGTGGTAAACCTACTCGAAAATAAAAATATAGTAAACCTCTCTCTCTCTCTCTCTCTCTCTCTCTCACACACACGCTCACATACTTAACATATTTATTGTAATCTCCACTAACAGCAAAAAAGTAAAAAAAAAAACAATATAGTAACCTAAGTGAGAATTGAAACTGGAGGAGGAATTGTTTGCAAATATAATATTATTGATTAATTTCCACAGAAATGTAATGGCAGAGGTACGAAACCAGGTACGAAATTACGGTACGAAATTTTCTTTTATCGTACCAATACGGTACGGTTCTTTAGGTATGGTACGAAATTACGGTACGATATTTTTAAGCTATCGGAATTACGATATTTTTTCCGTACTGTACCGTACTGCCACCCTTGCTTCCAGGACAACAGATGGAATCCTGGCCTTGTTTGGGAATGTTCTCAGCCTGCGAAAGATACCAGTCACATGGCGACGGTCGAGGCTTCTTCCAAGTAATTTGTTTTATAATAATAATCCATCTGCGAACCTTCCCATTTAAGCAGGTCAACACCGAAAGACAACTAAGAGTTTTACACAGTACAAGGACGGAAATTACATTTAATATTTATTTTGGTTAAAGATAAATAAAGTGAAAAAAAAGTCTTTCAACGTTAATGAAAAATCAGTTAACAACGTCTAAAAATGCATTAGAAAAATATATCATGCCTGCGGGTGTTTCGCCATTTAGACGTCTAACAGTCAACAACTGTTTATACGTTAAGGAATGAGAGCGCCGTTCAAGTTTCAACGCCTCTTTCATCTTTATGAACTTGAACCGTCTAGTTGTAGTTTGCCTTCTGGTAATAGGTTCACGCCTTGGGTAGCTAATATGGTTTTCAGCTCATCATTTTATCTTAAAACCTATGTTTGGGCTTTGAAATGTGTACTTCCCAGCCTTCAGTCAAAAATGTTTTGCGTTCTCACCATGCTACCATGCTATGCGGTCAATGGGAAGCTTACAAACTGAAAACCCTAATCCAAAATATTTACCTGAGATGCATTCTATTCGGTAAAGTAAGGCGGATCAATACATGAGAAACACTTCATTTTCATTTATTTATATATATATATATATATATATATATATATATATATATATATATATATATATATATATATATATATATATATATATATATATATGTGTGTGTGTGTGTGTGTGTGTGTGTGTGTGCGTGCGTGTTAATTCCAGTAAAAAAATCAGACAGCAGCAAACGATGAATCCTTCTAAGTCTTACTGCTTACGGTCTGAATACAGAACAGCAACGTTTGTGGAACGAGTGTCGGAAAAGGAGGCAATTTTAAATCCTGCAGCTTATAAAAGGGTAATTGCGTCCCACTGACGTTCGAGTGCCTGGCTCCAGTCACAGTGTAGGTAAAACCGGACGTGCGAGTAGGAGGAAGTTAGGGCAAGAGGTAATCAAGGCTGAGAGAGAGAGAGAGAGAGAGAGAGAGAGAGAGCTATGACCGACTTGCCACTGGGACAGACACGCTAAGATGATTTCAGGATAAATAGAACTGATGCTATATTTTGATGCATTCATTAAAACACGTGTTAGTATAAATTACTTTGATCATTAGTGATGAGTGCTAACTAACTGTTGAAACATTTTTATTTTGAGGACACATCATTAGAGAGAGTAAGAGGAGCGAAGCCAGCAAATTTTGCCCTCTTTAATATTGACTCCTGTTCTCAGAACAGGGGAAAAATGAAATGAAATGCGAGTCTTTTGCGTGGGGGTTTTATTAATCATTTCCATTCGTCATTACTCTTACTAGAAAATGTCGGTTAATTTTTTTTAACTTAACGAGAGGAACTAGACGCTATCTATTCCACCGTGCAACGGTTAAATACGGACCTCATTGCTCAGAAATACTGTACACTCAAATACTATATAAAATGCTGTTAGGCACGGACGAATGGCAATGTAGTCAGAGCATGGCGACCTTGCCAAGGTTTCTGCGTATAAGGTTGGCATACGAGTGAGTCCCAACCAAGGTTTATCTTCAGCACACCCCTGCCACGCTTGCGGTGACGTGGTCTCGCAAACACACACACACACACGACAACAACCACAAACCACATCAACACCGAACATTCAGGCGGCAGTGGCTTTCACCCACACGTTTCTTGCCTCACGTCGTACACTGGGCATCGTGCCATGGAGGAAAGGAAAGCACTCCACTTCCTCACCTTTGACCAGTGCGCTACGCCTTGAGCATCAGGCGTGCAAGAGGTAGACGAATATCCAATTAACTAAATTCGTTTATCTCCACCTTAACTTTTTTATTGTCGCTTTATGAACCGATTAATTAATGATAATCTTTACTTGAAGAAAACAAAACTTGTATTTTTCTGCCTCTTTGGTCCAGTACTTATTTACAGAGATAGCATGTGTCAAGAATCACATGTTCCATATATTTAAGGGTTTAAAACTTGAAATTAAGTTAATAAAACCATTAAACTATACTCTGAACCTAATCTACGCTTTCTTGAGGCAAGATATGTACAAAGTGCCGATAGATGATTTTTTAACAATTATTCTCTGATGATAAGGATACTCAGTTATAATCAACATAGCTGTACTTTATAGATACTTTCTGATAGATAGTTAGGGTTTGCAGTTGATACTATAAAGATCAACTGAAATTAATGTAAAAAGGATACGTTGATGTAATGTGTCTGTCAACATTATAAGTCTTGTCAAAGGTTACATTGATCTGGCAAACCCATTGTGATAAACCAACTGAAGCGCCGTGAAGATGTCTCACCAGGTTGTCATATTGTAATGAACATTTTGAGAGTACTTTTGGGAACTGGAGAGGCTTGGAATCAGGTACACCTAATGATCTATACCCTTAAATTTTATAGTTAATTCAATATTAAAAAATGTTGGTAGCTTTAATCAAACCTGGAGAACTCTCTTGCAGAAAAAATGATAATTTTGGCCTTATCGGTAAGAAAATGATGGCTGAGAGTATAGGCTAGGTTAGAAAAATGTTAACCTCAATACTATGCTATAATAACACTTAATCAATTCCTGTAGAAAATTAAGAACTAACGCATTTATACCCAAAAATAAAACATAAACTGAATATAAAATGAATACAGTCAATACACAGATAATGATAAAAATGGAACTAAATTAAAATACTTTCCTGCTGAAGGCAGAGTTATCTATATTCAAGTAAGGTTTTAATTTTTCTACATAAAAGGTTTCTAACAGCCTTAGCTCAGTTTCAAACCGAGCTTTGCATAAAATACTGAAATCCGAAAAATTAAAATAAACATTGCATAAGCCGTGGCAATGCTCTCTTATGGAGGACTGAGGTGGCTTGGCTGGGTGGTCAAAAGGTCCTTGAACTTTGTTTTGACGCTGCAATTCCTCACCCGATTAAGATTTACTTCATCTGAACATTTCACCACTACAATCACTTAATGTGAGTTATCAAAAAATCGTACATGATTTACAGACTTACGCTGTACAAAAAAAAAAAAAAAAATAATAATAATAATCAGAACCTACAAGTCAGATATTGTGCGTCAAGATATCACATTGTCCGGATGCCATTTGAGGAGGTTATGAAAGAATTCTTGCGCCTAAAGAATTCTGTTAATTTATTTCGTCCTAATTAGCGCTATTAATGTCATTAACACTATTAATGCCATTAACGATACTAATGCCAATAGCAATATGAATATAATATATGTGTGTGTGCACGTGTGTGCGTGTTTAGCTGTAAAATAAAAAAAAAAACATAAAATTGATTATTATAAACACGAATATATTTAATGGCATTAATATCGCTAATGGCATCCTGACAATGTGATATCATGACGAACAATATCTGACTTGTAGGTTCTGATTTTTCTCTTTTTTACAGCATAAGCCTGTAACTCATGTACGATTTTTATAAATATATATATGTAATGGGGAAGGTATGCACTTCATAGAACTGTCTGTTGTAGGCTACTGCTTGCTTGCACTTCCGTAGGAACAAGTTGTTCGATATTTAACTATGCTGGAACTTCACTTATCGTTCTCAGATGTCGGCTGTCTTTCAGTATTCATAAGTTCTTCTTTTATACATTTTAGGTTAAATGAAATTTATGTTTCCCCTTAATTACATTTATTTAGTCTTTAAACTGTATAACTTTTCCACCTTTCAATGGCACATCGTAAAATTCATGGACTTGGAATTTCACTTGGACTGTGGGCATTCAGAAATTTTATATCAGTTCACAAGTCTGTTCGAGCTTTCACAGTCACCTCTCCACACATCTCGCACACTCCCTGCCCTGATGCCTTTTTCTAACTGACTCTGCTTCCAGAGCCTTCGTGTATATGGGTATGGGTTCGACGCCTAAATCTGGTATAATTTTCGCTAGTTTCGTCCAGATGGGCTTCCCTTTTCCATTAATATTTCACGTTTAATTGTCTATGCAATTCGTTCAACGGTTGTTATCGAGTTAACGTTATGGTGTGCGAGAGGTCACCGGGCGAGGTCAAGATCTAAATTAGTACGGGTAAACACTTTTGAGTCACTGGCGACAAACGGTTAAACTCGGCATCTGTTATCACTTAGTTTCGTTAACGTCTTTTCTGTTTTGCTCTCTCTGTCTTTATCATTGATTTTCTGTATGCCCTTGTGCATATATCAAAATAATTAGTTTATTTAATTATAGACTCGTTTCTATTATATATATATATATATATATATATATATATATATATATATATATATATATATATATATATATATATATATATACAGTATATATATATATATATATATATATATATATATATATATATATATATATATATATATATATATACAGTATATATATATATATATATATATATATATATATATATATATATATATATATATGTATGTATGTATGTATATGAACTGATTGTATAGAAATTCATGTTTGAGACATAACAGAAAATCTGCTAGTTGTTTGTAAGTCTTTGTGATCAGAGAGTAATGAACAGATAGATACTGCTAAGTCGTCGAATGCCATATGATCGTTGGGGTTTGGCGTGGGTAATTCAAATGAGTGCCATACATCGAAGACCCTTATTGGTTCCTTTCGATTATAAGAGACCAATCAGGTGAGGTCTATGACCTTAGCAAGTTCAATTTGAAAAGTTAAAATCAGTAAGGGCCTAGCGGTCGACGGGCTAGGAAGCACGTCTGAAAGACAGTCATGGCGAGTGCCGCCTCAGAGTACCTTCTGACTATAATTGCATTGTTACGTAGCGTAATATTAACAACAGGGCCCTGTGTAACTATTAATGAAAATACACGTGTTAATTGTATCTAACGCATTTCATTTGTACTGGTAGAACCTTTACATGGCCGAGAATCAGGTCATATTTTTGTTGTTAGGTGTGGGGTATTGCCAGTACATATAATGATTAACAGCGTAATTGTGAAGGTGAAATAAACAATGGAAACTCGAAGAAAATCGGCATACAACAGGAGTGACACCACTAGAAGTGCCAATGTAAACAATAACAGAGCCAGAGAAGAGGACAGTGCGAAAGAGCAGTCAACGAATATCCAATGCCTGTTAAAAGAGTTGCACAAATTAACAAATGAAATACAAAATAAAAAGCCCGTCGACCCACCCACAATTTCAGCCGACGTCGCGTCGTCCCCTCAAGCGCGATCATTCGAAAAAAATTGTAAAAACTGTCGGTGCTAGATGGATCAGTGCCTGAGTTTGACAACTCACGCACTGGTGAAGGTTTCTTTTCGATCGAGACCTTCACAAAGTGTATTGAAAATGCCACCATAGGCTGGACAGATAGAGAAAAAAATTGTACAAACAAAGCAAAAAGTGACCGGGAATACAGCACGGCAAATCAGGAGTTGGGACGCCAGTTATTCCTCAGACTGGGATACTTTTAAACAACACCTCACACAAGAGTTTGCCCTTCACCGAGAGGAGAAGATGAACTAATGGAAGCCTACGACCCCATACCTGGGGTTGGGAAAGTCGATTTCAGCATTCTGTAATCACGTTGGTGAAGACTATGAGTCCTTCACCCATGAAAGAGACTAGACTGTAGAGGGAAATGAAGACTTCTGTCGATGCATGCTGAGGTGAAGTCTCCCCACCGCCATAGTGGGATTCATTATTGGCTATGAGAGGCCCTTACAAGCCTTGCTGCCGAAGATTCAACTTCTGCTAGACTACGAACAATGCCGACAAGCAAGGGGAGCCGGGGCCGGCAGACCACGTCCCAACCATTTGTTGCAACGGTTAAACAACCTGACCAAGCGAGTCCTCAGCCAGCCTCACCCACCATTCGAGGGGCAGGGTCACGCCCCCGGGGACCTTGAAGAGGCAAGGGGAAACCAGCCAGGAAAAGGACGGTTGGCCTTTGCTGGTGGTATGGAAGGGAGGGCCACATGAGGGCCCAGTGCCCCTCTCTCACTGAGCCGCGACATTGTTTTCGATGCAATGCAACAGACCACCTTGTGAACGCTTGTTCAAAAGACGACGGCGGCCAGCAAAACAACGCTCCCCTTACACTAAGGAGAGGAAGGGGGAAGGCAGTGTGGAGGAGGAGTCGGGAGGACCCCCGACTACACCCACGCTCATCAGGTCCAAACAACGACCGTGCCCCTGACAGAACAAGGGACGCTTGGTTGGGGAGTGAGGGGAGTCAACCAACCCCCCCAGAGAAGTAGTGGACAGCCCTACACCAACTGTTGCTGACCCTACCCAAACGTTGAGGGTGCAGGGAGGAGAGGTAATGCAAGAGCCTATCGCCCGCCCCCAATGCGCGAAATAAGTCCCGGTGCCCATCATGGAAATATGGGTAGGAGAGCCACAGCAAAAGGCGTTGGTCGACACTGGCGCAAGTGTGTCTTTGTTAGATGAACACCTTATGACAGGGTCGGTGCAGCCTATGAAAGGTTGTCTAGTTTTACGTTAGTGATCAGCGTATCGTATTAGGCAGTGAGTCGATATGCAACCTTGAACCTTGTGAAATAGCAGATGCTTCTCACACACTCGCGACCTTGAGTAGCATGCATCAAGGTCACGGTGAAGAACATCTGGATAGACTCCCTAGAACAGCTGATGGATCTACCCCTGTTACTTATCAAAATACTGTCAAGAAAGTTATAGAAAGTTATCAAAATGTAATCGCGATTGGCGACGAAACCCCAGGCAAAATAAATAATTTTCCTTTTGTTATAGAGACCGGGATCAACCACCCATAAGATCTAAGCCGTATAGAATTCCAGTTTGTTATCAGCGGGAAGTAGAGTACGAAATTAATAAATTAAGGGAACAAGGGACAATTAGAGAAAGTGAATCTCCTTGGGCCTCGACAATCATGATGGTTAAAAAAAAGGATGGTTCTCTTAGGCTATGCGTTGATTATAGAAAGTTGGATAGTATCACGAAAGACAATGCATTTTCATTGCCCTCTATCGAAGAACTGCTGATTAAGGTTAGAGATAGTAAATTCTTCACCACCTTGGATTTAAAGTCAGGTTATCATCAAATGCCTATAGACGAGAGTAGCAAAGAAAAGACAGCTTTTATAGCTAATTGTTTGAATATAATTACCTTCCTTTTGGAGTAAAGAATGCTCCTGCTCATTTTTCACGTGTTATGATGTCCGTATTAGCTTTGGTATTAGGGCATAGCATGTTTGTACACTTAGATGACATAATCATAAAAGGGGTACAGTAGATGAACATAAGAACATTACTGAAGTCTTAGAAGCTTTAAAACGACATGATATGAAGACTAACCTAACCAAATGTAAATTCTTTCAGCAAGAAGTTGAATTTTTGAGGGCACATCGCAACATCTGAAGGCCTTAAGACTTGTGCGGATAAAGTAGCAGCAAAGAGAGAGGAACAACAACGAAAGAAACACTTGCGTGCCTCAGAGACAGCCAATGTAGAAAGTGGGAATAACTCGGTAACTCAGGAGTTAGGGAGAGACAGGAGGGGTGCAAATCAAAACAGCTGTGAGAACGAGAGAGCTGATCCTCCAGGGTGGTCAGGCAGCGGACGCCCTGGGAGTGAGAGAGAGTGTGTGATTGATTTGTGTGGTTGGAGTGTAGAAGAGGTGATGAGGGTTCGGAAGTCTGAACCCTGGGTTGAACAGGTTAGGACTTACGTAAGGGGTGCGAGTAACGAGTTTCCCGATTTCCTAACAGTGCCTAAAGACCCGATCTCGCGTCGTCCTTCCTCCCTCTTTGGCAGAGAAAGCCATCCACATGATACATGTAAGTCCCTATGCAGGACATATGGGTATACTGTAGAAAGGTCCCTCAAAAGGGCACGAGAAAGTACCTCCTTTCCCTGGACTGCCTGGCTATCTGGGAGAGGAGAGTGAAAATGACGTGCAAGCATGTCTGGGGATCATTAATAGCGCACCCAATGTGCATACAGACGAAGGTTACAAATACTGGTGTCATGTCATGTGCTGTTGTGAAAAGAAAACATCATAAACGTGTCTATGTAGTTGCATTCCATGATCTTTTATTTCATTTTTTGTGGTTGATTTTATTCATGTCTATTTGATAAAATTTATTCTTTTTATTCAATTTCTGTGATTTTTACAAAATTATTTTGTCTTGATGATTAACAGTAATCAGGTTTCTGCCTTGTTTTGATTATTTGAACTG
>NC_089762.1:10406988-10451988 GCF_040412425.1 Macrobrachium rosenbergii | reverse complement strand
AGGGGGAGACTTAGAAGAATGCTATGTCCCTTCCGAGACATACCAAAGACTTAAGAATTGGGAAGAAATGAAACAGTTCTTTAGGAAGGTATATTCCACAGTAGGCGAAACAGATCCCGTTATCAGCCTTGCAAGGATAGCTCACTGTTATAAGGCAGATAAAAGAAGCTACCAAGGGATGAGTTCCCAGCTATATATAACAATATAAATGAATGGGGTCACTTAGTTACATCCACTAAATGGGCAGAGATAGGTAAAATGTCAGTAGCTGATGTCAAAACCATTATTAGGTTAGCATTCATGATTGGAAGTTTGCCAGCCGAAGCTATTGGAAGGATGACCCGAAAATGGGAGACTTCAGATAACATAGCTGAGATCGAAGAGGAAGTAGCAAGAATCTTAGGTAGAAATCACGAAGGGAACCACGTATACAGACCTTTAGTCACCATAGGACAAGAAGAAAGAGGACAAAATAGTTCTAGGAATCCAGATAGAATCAGAATTAGGACGTTAGGTAATACAACTCAAGGGGGATTTTCAACAGTCACGTGCTATAACTGTCAGAAGAAGGGACATTATGCCAGTGACTGCCGAGGGATAGCTTACTGCCCTTTCCACAAGAGAGCCGGGCATAGCACTCGAGATTGCAGAAATAGACCTGCTTCAGCACCTAGATATAGATCTCAGACAAGAGACAGAGGTAGAGACCATAGTCAGTCTCCACAAGCAAGAAGGAATAGGGGTTCAAACCCAAATAGGTATCAAGATACTAACCAAACTGCGAGTATATCAGATGACACAATGGTAAATTTTTACTCCAGTGGTATAATGGGTCTTCCTTCATAATAGAGAGAAGGACCGGATTGTAAAACCTAAGCCAAACTAGACAGGTTAGCAAAGTTGATATAGGGAATGAATATAATTATAGACCAGTATTTCCCACACATGTTGGTTTAGAGAAACCTATTGCCACATTCTTTGATACAGGAAGTCCTGAGAATATAATGTCAGAAAAGGTGTATCAGATGTATTTTTCTCACTTAAGTTTGAACCCAGCAGTAGACTGTAGAATCACAGACGTTCAGGGTAATAATATCAGAATAGTAGGACAAATAGATTTTCCTTTTAAGCTAGGAAGAATTTCACTAAAAGAGAAGGTTCTAGTAGTAAGAGATATACAGCTAGGGTTTGCACATTTGCTAATTGGTTATCCAACTATGGCTAGAGAAGGGATCAGCATTAATGCACCTAGAGAGCACTTAGTGATTAGAAGGGGTCATGAAATTTCTAGAATACCTCTATGTAAATTAACAGGAAGAACCCCGACTCGAGAGCACTCTTCATTGAGAAGTATTCTAAAGAAAGACACGACAGAGGGAAGATATTCAGTATACAGCACAAGCTCTCAATGGATAAATACTCACTTAGAATCCAACCAAGAAACTTACTTGAAATTAGACAGGGAGTTAAGACTTAAACCTGGAGAGAGCGCACGGATAGAATGTACAGTAAATCCAATTTTTGAAGGGAAGGAAATTCTCACGCTTACAGAAGAAGCGCAAGTAAAGGGGGTACATTACTCTTCTAGTCTACATGAAGTCAGGCAGGGTAAAATAGCTTTGCAGGTTATGAATAACAGAGGAGGAAAGGTTAGGCTAACACAGGGCACAGAATTAGGTTTAGCAGAGGTATACACCATTCCCATTCAAGTTGTAGAGAAGGAAACGGTAGCACCAGTCAATAAAGAAAATGAAAATTTAGCCCAGGACATAAAACTGAGGAGAGCTAAGATAGGGTCTCACTTGAAAGATATTAAGGAAGAATGTGCTAGAGAGAAACTCATAGATTTGCTAAGTGAATACCAAGACATAGTCACTATGGAGGGCGATACACTGGGTAACACAGGTGAAATAACACATAGAATAGACATTCCACTAATCACATAGCCAATCTACATACCAGCCTATAGAGTAGCCCATTCCCAGAAGATCATTGAAAGAGAAGTACAAAAAATGGATAGGCAAGGAATAATAGAACCATCAAAATCTCCATGGTCTTTCCCACTTTTGCTAGTTCCAAAAAAGGATAAAACCTACAGAGTAGTGGTAGATTTCAGGTTAAACCAGATAACTGAAAATGATCCTTATCCAATGCCGTCTATGAGAGATCTTATCACAACGATCGGATGCAAGAAATACTTTACCACAATAGATTTGTTGCAAGGATTTTTACAAATTCCTTTGGACGAGGAAAGTAAACCATTAACTGCCTCTAGTGCAAGCAACGGTAGATATCAATATGTGGGAATGCCTTTTGGTCTGAAGTCAAGCCCAGTAACCTTTGTGAGATTAATGGATAAGATTTTAGGTGATTTATTAGGCAAGGATGTACATTGCTATATAGACGATTTGATAATAGCAACAGATACAATTGAAGAACACATAAAACTGGTAAGAGAAGTACTAAAGAGACTGAGGAAGGCGAATCTTAAATTGAAGTTAAAGAAGTGCAATTTCCCCAGAAGGAAAATAGACTACCTGGGACACACATTAAGTGAAAAGGGTGTGGAAGTAAACGACTGAAAGATTAAGTCAATCAAAGAGTATCCTACACCTCAATGTAAGAAGGATGTGAAGTCATTTTTGGGATTAGTAGGTTTTTGTCGCAAGTACATAAAGCATTTTGCAACAATATCCGCTCCGCTGACGGAGTTATTAAAGGAACACGTGTCATTCTTATGGAAAACAAGGCAACAAGAAGCATTTGATGAACTAAAGGAAAGGTTAACTCATTCTCCCGTACTTAGTTTCCCAGACTTCAGTAAAGAATTCTTTTTAGCTACAGATGCAAGTCGCACTGTTATAGGAGCATGCTTAATGCAAAGACATGATAACAAATATAATGCTATAGCATATTACAGTAGATAGCTAAAGCCCACAGAAGTAAACTACTCAGTAACAGACCTAGAGTCTTTAGCCATAATAGATGCTTTAAAACACTTCAGGTATATCATATTTGGGTACAAGATAACTGTATTCACTGATCATCCCGCCGCAGTAGAAATGCTTAAGAATCCGATTTTTTCCGGACGTAGAGCTCGTTTGGTTTATGCCAGCCTAAGAGTATCACATAGAGTTGAAATATGTTCCAGGGAAGGCCAATAAAGTGGCAGACGCCTTATCAAGGCATAGTACACAAGGTGATAGTATGAACATGATAGGTCACGAAGCAGAACAGGCCGAATTCAGAAGCAATGTATTTACCATGCATTACACAGAACTTTCCAGACAAAATTTCATAAGTGAACAAAAAAGTGATGAAGATTTAAAAGAGATTTTCAATTTTGTAGAAAATAAAAGGGAATTTAGTCAAAAGAACGAGCAGAACTAAGTAACAGAACTGGATGCCCCATAGACGCGGTAAACGTCATAGACGACGTACTAGTTTGGATGTGTCACGAGTGTGACCCGTTTGATCAGTTACTAGGAGTACTCCATAAAAGAATAGTACCAAAGAGCCTAAGAAATAAAGTCATTGAGTTAATGCATGACGATGACATGAGAGTTCACCCAGGAAGGATGAGACAGTTAGACTAGTTAAAAGATCTTTTCATTGGAAAGGAATTTACAAGGATGTTAGTAATTACATGAAGAGCTGCAATACTTGCAACAGTTACAAGGGAAGAACAGATAAGGAAGTACCTCTAGGGAAATATCCCATCCCGCAGACTCCATTTGAAAGAGTAGCCATAGATCTAATCACTAATCTTCACACCACGAGTAAGGGGAATAGAAATATATTATTGTGTATTGACGCACTCACTAAATATACAGAATTAATGCCATTAATTAGTAAAGGAGCTAAAGAGTGTGCAATCGCTCTCTTTGATAAGATATTTTGTAGGTATTCTGCCCCACAGCTCATTATATCTGATAATGGCACTGGGTTCAATAACTCATTAGTTCAAGAAATTTGTGATGCATTCAAGGTAGAAAAGGTAACGATACAACCGTATCATCCAGCTAGTAATGGCTTAGCAAAAAGAAATAACAGAAAAGTTCTAGATGCATTAAGGCATACAGTAGGACAGGATCCTGATTGGGACATCAATTTACCTTTAGTCCAATTATCACTAAATGCTAAGTATCATACAAGTACTCAAGCAACACCCATAAAGGCTTTAATGGGATATGAACCAAGATTACCATATGCTTGACAATGTGACTTAACATGACCTTTCTTACCACACTTATAACAAACAATGTCCCGGACCTGCCTTGCACCCCTCGAAGGAGATGAAGGACTTTCTTTACCCTTTACTACTTCCACCACACCTGCTTCCAGATGAGTCCTCTTCTTAACATATTGCTTGTGTGACAAAACAAACCTGTCTGCTGCCTTTGCATTCACATTACCAATATTAAATTCTTCAATATGAATGCGAACCTCCTTGCGAAGGTTATTTTTAAAATCTTCTAACAAAACCAGTTCTCGTAACTCGGCAAATGTAGTTACTTCCTCCGCAGCCAACCACTCATCAAATTTAACTGCTTTCTGGCATGCCCATGCTACAAAATGTTTGGTTAAACATTTTACGCCAGACCTGAATTTTTGACGGTAAGCTTCTGGGATTAGCTGGTATGCATTTAAAACTGCCTTTTCACAATATCATAATCACTGGAATCTTCTGCACTTAGAGCTGCGTAAACTACTTGTGCCTTTCCAAAGAATGCAGACTGCACTAACACAGCCCAGAGCTCCTTAAGCCAAGCTAAACTGATGAGCTACTTTCTCAAAAGCAACGAAAAATTTACTAACATCTAACTCACTAAACTTATGAATTAGCTTAGTTCCCATTTATCACTGAACTTTACAGCATCACTCATAGAAGTTTCGTTGGACTGTAACGATTTTAAAGTTATTTCTAACTGAAGAGTTTTACCTTGTTCTTCCAGCCTTTCTTTATCAGCTTCCATAAGAGCTCTCTTTTTTAGCCAAGATGGCTTTTTTAGCTTCCATCTGCTCTTTTCAGCTTCTCTCTGCTCTTTTTCAGCTTCTCTCTGCTGTGCTCGTTTAGCACGTTCGAGCTCCTGTTGCTCTTTCATGAAATTTGCTAAGTCAAAACCTGACAATCCAAAACAAAAAACCAAAACAAAAACCTATTAAATTGCCCCGAAGTATCAAAAGAAAAATTAGCCTATTCACACACTACCTCACTGACCAATTGCCATCGTGTTAAGCAGCCCATTCACGATCAGTAATTACTGCTGAATTCAGCTTCAGTGTCAGGACTAGGACGTCCACTAACGGTCAGTGCGTTCATCAGTGTAGGATAGACTGCCGTGGTGATTAGACAATCGAAATGGCTTCCTCTATTTTTGACAATGAGTTATTGTTGATGGGGATTAGGGGCTTGTTGCGGCGCATTCTACTTGAAGAAACAAGAAAGACTAAATCAAAATGGTGTAAGGATTGGCTACAGGGAAGGGATTTAAAAATCACACATATTTTTGATGGAAGAACTGAGATTTGAACCACAAGACTGGCTTAATTATTTAAGAATGGACGAGGAAGCCTATGATCAGTTGCTTTCTGTGTTACTTTATATTAAAAAAACAGGATACTAATATTACTCCTGTAGATGTTGATTTTTTCTTCACTAAGTCTGTGCTTGCATCAGGATACTTTTCTTTAAGTTTTTCTGCTAATTTTCCATACGCTTCTGTTTTTTATTATATTTATTCAGATAATGTTTTGACTTAATTTGCCAAAGGCATGGCTGTTCTTTGTATAACTGGAAAAAATCGCCCCAAAATTCTCCTCTTCCGGCATCTTAACTACTTAAACCTCACTCAAATCTCTGCACCAGCATTCTCACACTCTGGCCATGCGGTTCACACTAATTGATAACTAACTGACTGGTAGCCATTCACGGTCAATGTTCCCTTCAGTGCGCGTTAGCCCTGCCTCCAAAATCAAGCAGTTTGATTCTCATCAGTGTAACTGACAGTTGTACTGACAGGCATCAAACAACCCCATTCACGATAATTTTTGCCAAGTTTGAAGATTGGGGAGCACCATATAGAAATAAACACAAATAAGGAAAATCCTTTATCATCCCAGACTATGCACAGAGCATATCCAATATACTGACAAATCACCTTTATTTTGAGCGAGAACATATTCTGGTAAAACTTGCAATGGAGAATTTTCCACAGCCATCAGTAATTTTGCCACAAAGGTTCACGTCATCAGCATCACTCCCTGTGATCCTGTCGAAATAAAACACTTCAAACAATGTACCACTGATGAGTTTTTGGCTTTATAATGAACGATTTTTGTCTGCGATTGAGATTGAAGCATTTTTTTTTGTAATACTTTAATGACTGCTCTAGTTTTCTCTAAATAATAATAATAATAATAATAATAATAATAATAATAATAATAATAATAATAATAATATTAAATGCACTGTGTACCAACTTGCTGCATAAACACTGTTTGTTTATCTGCATGCCTGGACTTCTGTGTAGTCCATTAATGAGAGAAACAAGCTCTTACGGAATTGTCCTTGTGATTTTGCTCAACTAAATTAGAGCACATAACAATATAAATAGGACACTGCTTGTATGTGCTACTATATGTCATTTATATTTATACTTAAGGAAAGAACCATCTGATCAGTATAGATGATTATATATATATATATATATATATATATATATATATATATATATATATATATATATATAATATATATATATATATATATATATATATATATATATATATACATATATATATATATATATATATATATATATATATATATATATATATTTATATTTATATTATATGTATATACACACACACACACACACACACACACACACACACACACATATATATATATATATATATATATATATATATATATATATATATATATATATATATATATATATATATATATATAGTCGTAGACGTCCAGGAAAGTACTCAGATACAATTGATAGTTCATTGCTAATGCCGACGTTTCACTACATTGTTGCAACTTCAATTCGACACCAAATGGCAGTTTTCCAAATTGTTTGGGAGCTGTTGACTAAGTACATCAAGATTACAGCTAAATCCAAAGATGGAGCATATTTCAGGAATTATAAAGGTTTTGATATACGGTGTTACTTGGTTATTGTTGATGCAAATTACGAATTTGTGATGTGTGATTTTGGGATACAAATGGCAGAATTTCTGACGGTGGAGTGCCAAGGAAACTATGTTTTATAGTGTTTGTAAACAATAATCTGAATATTCCTTCTCCTCGTGTTTGCAAATAATTCAGCATAGAATTACCTTTGTTTTCATAGAAGATGAGGTATTTGTGCTAGGGAAATGATTTCTTAAACCTTTCAGCTAAGAGAGTTGAATCACGAAGAAAAATATTCAATTACAGACTATCTCGTGCTCGAAACGCCATAAAAATGCATTTGCCATTTGACATCTAGGTTCAGGATTTTCCATGTAGCCTTCAATGTGGACTACAAGGTTGTGAAAAGATTGTGATGGGCATGTTGTGTTCTGTATAATTCTGCGTAGCACCAAGAGAGACGACTATACAGATTTAAATGTTGAAACATGATGATGATGTAGTCTCTCTTAGATAGCTAATGCAGGTTAAGGATAGACATGCATCACAAGCTAGCCTGCATTCAAGGGAAATATTTAGAAACTTTTTTTGCAATGAAGGAGCATTATGTTTTCAAGAACATATGATTGCTAAGAACTATTAAACACTGTAAAACAACTGCATTTTCTCATGTTTTCAGAAAGACTGAAGTCAGCTGCTATGACTACTATATGGGGCTAAATTACATCTATTAATACATTCTTTTTATTGTGAACCATCTGTAGCTTTTGAAAATGTAACTGCTTTGTTTAGACAAATAACAAATAATGTGTTTCTTACCTCATGTGCTTGTAAATTCGAGGTGGATGTTCTAATAGCTTCTTGATCCTTTAAAAACATTAAATCTTCATAGTAAGTCCAAGTTGGCGTATACACATCATCTGCCCCAGTTCCAGACCGCATAGAATCTTCGACTTTTTTTGCTTCTTTCCTGAAATTACTCCTGTAGATGTTGATTTTTTTCTTCACTAAGTCTGTGGTTGCATCAGGATACTTTTCTTTAAGTTTTTCTGCTAATTTTCCATACGCTTCGTTTTTTTTATATTTATTCAGATAATGTTTTGACCTAAGAGTGCGTACCAATTAAGTTATTCAATTCAAATAAATTCAATTCAAGTCACTTCATTCAATTCATTTTGACTAAACATCGCTCCAACCACCACAATCAGCTGCATTTCATTCATGAGTCATCTAGTATGAAATTTAGAGATGGATTTACTGACGCTGCAGAAATAGCAGTAAGCAGCATACAAAAAGGCGAAGGAGTGCTTAAGGACACAAATGTGGGTGCATCCCATAAATTGTAGGAGAACTGATTTTGGAGCATTTGCTCATTTGTTCCCAGATTTGGTGAACAACTCAGAAAAGTTTCATGACTTCTTTAGGATCAACAACGAACAGTTGAAGATGTTGGTTGAGTTGCTTCGACCCTCCATTGAGAAACAAAACACGAATTACCGTCGTGCTATTCAACCGGAAGAAAGACTGGCCGTTTGTCTAAGGTAAGTGAAGAATTCTAAATTATTCTTTATGAATTGGTCGAATGCTTAATAATGTAGCTGTATGAGGACAGACTTTACTTTGATGTTTATTCTTCCAATATTACATGATGGATACAATTAATGGTGTTAATATTCCACTAGTAATGCATGGATACACACGGTGTTAATATTCAAATCAGGTACATATATTGAAACTGAACTACTAATAAGGGATTATAAAAGAAAATATTACCCTGCACATTAATTACATAACGTAAAATAATAATATAAATGAAAATTACACAGTTTATATGGGCAATTAGCGAGCATTCTCAAACAAATACTTTACTATTAGCATATGCTGATGTCGTAGTTTCATGACCATATGCTGATGTCATTTTCATGACAATATGCTGATCGCCGCTTGATGAGCTTATGGTGATGGGGGTTTCATAAGCATATGGTGATGTGTTTCTTGGCATATGGTGATGGTGTTTCTGAGCATATGTTGATTGTTTAGATTTGCCTTTGCAGTGAGCAGCACGGCAACTTTAGCTACACTTTTCATTCGCTGCAGTTTTCTACGAAAAGTTTTCCAGGATTTCAATTCTAATTTCTACATTATCCATAGCTGACAATTGTTTCATGAGGGAGAAGACTTAACAGAAAATGACGATCTGAGTTCGATTCTCGTTTCATTTCTACTAATTGGCTTGTTCTCGCATCTTGCAACTCCCACGATTTGCCCATCTGCATCACTTTGAAGCTCGCAGCTGACGCTTTCTTGCGGCAGTTTTTTTCTTTGCTGTAGATGCAGCATCACCCGTATCAATGATTTCAGCATTTATTTCAAGGGGTGATAAGACATTACAGATGTGGCACGGGGTGCCACATAAGGTGTGAGGAATACCATTGTGTCGTAGAATACCCATTTCCTTACTTTGACATTGGCCGAACCAGATGGATGAGTATCAAGTTTCTTCTTTTCTCTCATGAAATTGCTCCTTAACTGCTGCCATTTCTCCTTACATTCGAAACTGGAAAGAGAAAAATACTAATATTGAATAAAGGAAGAATAATGATAATAATTATTAAGGGAACAAAGTAAAAAATTCTTCACATTTTCAATTTTTTTTTGCTTCAAAAGTGAAAGTTTGTTCTTTTTTGACCCGCTTGTCCCCTTAATGGTAGTCATTATGAAAATTGCTCTAATATTAGTATCGATTGTCAGTTTTTTTTTTATTATTACAACCAATAATATAACTATTTGTGTAATCAATCATATTATAACATGTTATATCATTATAATAATATGTCATATCTCTATTTCAGATATGTTGCTACTGGCGAGTCTTTTGCTTCCCTTGCGTTCCAGTTTCGCATTGGGAAACAATGTGACTTAACATGACCTTTCTTACCACACTTATAACAAACAATGTCCGGACCTGCCTTGCACCCCTCGAAGGAGATGAAGGACTTTCTTTACCCTTTACTACTTCCACCACACCTGCTTCCAGATGAGTCCTCTTCTTAACATATTGCTTGTGTGACAAAACAAACCTGTCTGCTGCTGCTGCCTCATTCACATTACCAATATTAAATTCTTCAATATGAATGCGAACCTCCTTGCGAAGGTTATTTTTAAAATCTTCTAACAAACCAGTTCTCGTAACTCGGCAAATGTAGTTACTTCTCCGCAGCCAACCACTCATCAAATTTAACTGCTTTTTTCTGGCATGCCCATGCTACAAATGTTTGGTTAAACATTTTACGCCAGGACCTGAATTTTTGACGGTAAGCTTCTGGGATTAGCTGGTATGCATTTAAAACTGCCTTTTTCACAATATCATAATCACTGGAATCTTCTGCACTTAGAGCTACGTAAACTACTTGTGCCTTTCCAAAGAATGCAGACTGCACTAACACAGCCCAGAGCTCCTTAAGCCAAGCTAACTGATGAGCTACTTTCTCAAAAGCAACGAAATTTACCAACATCTAACTCACTAAACTTATGAATTAGCTTAGTTCCCCATTTATCACTGAACAGCATCACTCATAGAAGTTTCGTTGGACTGTAACGATTTTAAAGTTATTTCTAACTGAAGAGTTTTACCTTGTTCTTCCAGCCTTTCTTTATCAGCTTCCATAAGAGCTCTCTTTTCAGCCAAGATGGCTTTTTTTAGCTTCCATCTGCTCTTTTTCAGCTTCTCTCTGCTCTTTTTCAGCTTCTCTCTGCTGTGCTCGTTTAGCACGTTCGAGCTCCTGTTGCTCTTTCATGAAATTTGCTAAGTCAAAACCTGACAATCCAAGCTTTTCACCAATGGCAGTTAACTCGACTAAAGTAGCCATTTCGTTATACTAGCAATAATTACTCAAAACAAAAAACCTATTAAATTGCCCCGAAGTATCAAAAGAAAAATTAGCCTATTCACACACTACCTCACTGACCAATTGCCATCGTGTTAAGCAGCCCATTCACGATCAGTAATTACTGAAGGAATTCCTTCAGTGTCAGGACTAGGACGTCCACTAACGGTCAGTGCGTTCATCAGTGTAGGATAGACTGCCGTGGTGATTAGACAATCGAAATGGCTTCCTCTATTTTTTGACAATGAGTTATTGTTGATGGGATTAGGGGCTTGTTGCGGCGCATTCTACTTTGAAGAAACGAAGAAAGACTAAATCAAAATGGTGTAAGGATTGGCTACAGGAAGGGATTTAAAATCACACATATTTTTGATGGAAGAACTGAGATTTGAACCACAAGACTGGCTTAATTATTTAAGAATGGACGAGGAAGCCTATGATCAGTTGCTTTCCTGTGTTACTATATTAAAAAGCAGGATACTAATATTACTCCTGTAGATGTTGATTTTTTCTTCACTAAGTCTGTGCTTGCATCAGGATACTTTTCTTTAAGTTTTTCTGCTAATTTTCCATACGCTTCGTTTTTTTTATTATATTTATTCAGATAATGTTTTGACTTAATTTGCCAAAGGCATGGCTGTTCTTTGTATAACTGAAAAAAATCGCCCCAAAATTCTCTATCTTCCGGCATCTTAACTACTTAAACCTCACTCAAATCTCTGCACCAGCATTCCTCACACTCTGGCCATGCGGTTCACACTGATAACTTAACTGACTGGTAGCCATTCACGGTCAATGTTCCCTTCAGTGCGCGTTAGCCCCGCCTCCAAAATCAAGCAGTTTGATTCTCATCAGTGTAACTGACAGTTGTACTGACAGGCATCAAACAACCCCATTCACGATAATTTTTGCCAAGTTTGAAGGAATTCCTTCAGTAATTACTGATCGTGAATGGCTTGCTTTACGGTCGCCAATTTATGTCACGACTTAACAACCTTCTTAACTTTTTGTGCTAAGGCAGGCTCTTTCAAATTTTGACTAAAGCCGTTACATAAAAAAAGAGAAAAAAACTCAATATTTAGGACTCGATAACCAGCCACAACATGGCATTACTGAAGTAATCAATGATGGTAAAGGACAGTGAGGGAATATGATACAAAAAAAATATATATATAAACATTTATTTAAAAAAAAAAAACTAATTGAATAACGGTTGACACGAGTATCAGGCCACCGCAGTGAGAACTGAATACCACTTTGCAATTGAATGCTGCCGCTGCTCTAAAAAATGGAGGACAGTTGCTAATTCCAATACTTAACTCCTTGAGAGGTCTTATAAATGGAGTTGCAGTTGCAGCAGCAGCGAGGGTTCAAGTTGATGATAAATATAGGCTGATATATACAGTATATCTTCTCCCCGAGTTTGTCATGAGTTAATCATAGATGAACTGATGTTCCAATCATCCAGTTGAGGAGCGAAGGTGGTACTGGGAATGAGATGAAACCGTGGCTGCACCTCGAAGTCGAAAGTCCATGCATTAGCAGATGGAGAATGTCGAAAGGGCGAGACAGTAGCGATGCGTAGAAAACTCCACAAGCGGGCGGTGGTGGTGAGTAAAGGAAGACGCTACAAACACACCATTGCAGCGATCCTGGGGGAATCTGCTACCCTCAGTAGATAAATTCCTCTCAGAGGTAATCCCTAACCTCTTTAGCATTCAGAGGATCACTGACCCCGCGAACTTATGCTGGTTCCGAAAATCTCTCTCTTTGCCTCCACGTCACCATGTAAAGGAAAAAATTATTGGATTAGAACTATCCTCCTTAACTACCGCAAAACACTCGAACAAGCAAACAGCACCCAATTACCAACAAGCAGTAATCATACCGACTGAGTGACCTGAAAATAAAATTAAAAATAAATAAATAAATAAACGAACGAAAATACTTTCGGGCGTGATAAGAGTTATAGAATAAGGGTTTGTTGTTTAGGATTTTGTTTTGGGGAGGTACTTAGTATATCGGACCGAACGGGTCTGATCTTTTACAGGTTGGGATATTCCCACGGCCGGCTGATGAAGAGTTAGAGGAATTTATTTCTGGTGATAGAAATTCATTTCTCGCTATAATGTGGTTCGGATTCCACAATAAGCTGTAGGTCCCGTTGCTAAGTAACCAATTGGTTCTTAGCCACGTAAAATAAGTCTAATCCTTCGGGTCAGCCTTAGGAGAGCTGTTAATGAGCTCAGTGGTCTGGTAAAACTAAGGTATACTTAATTCGAGTATTCGGGATTTTTCAGTTCTCTTTTAAAAATTAAGGGAGCTGTGCCATGAGTAATTGTAGTTGTTAGGATCGTAGGAGCAATTGCCATTAAGTCAATTGCTATTGTGCTGAGAATTAGTTGGGTATTGTGCAATATTCGCTAACCGGAGTAGAACCTTCATGTCTTTTACGAGATATGATACCTTTCAGATGTTTAGGATTGCCTTTTGTATATTCAGTGTATGGATAGGGTTCTAAGGTAATTTTTTCTGTTGGGTAGAATTTTTATGAATAGTTCCTTAGAGTTAGTGTACATGATAGTCGGTTGACTGTGGAAATTCCGGGTACCAACTTGGAATTGTTTCACATTGAGAATATATGACCTTTGCACTAGTAGTCTTATTGGTTCAGTAATAATATGGCATAGGGAATAGACAAGTTACTTTTTGATATGACTGTCGATATAACCGACTTACGAAAAACACTACTCCCTCGCAACAGAGATGTTGGAATAGCTTCACCGTCCTCAACATATGAGAAAGCTGTCAACGTTACTTCTGCACTTTGGTGAGACGATCCAGGGCTTTGGAGAGATGTCGGGCAGGATGTCTTCATGTTGCCGTAGTTTCGAGGAGACGTTGGGTCGGCGCAACATGGTTCGCGAGTGCCACATTTAACATGGGCTTGTGCAGTTGCGAGCCATTCATCTTGGTCGGATCGCTGGGAGACGTAGGAATACATTCAGCTTGGACTGGTGCAGTCGCAAGCCTTTCATCTTGGTCGGATCACCGTTGGTATGCGCAGTCGCAGGCCTTTCAGCGTGAGGCAGTACCAGGAGTGAAATCGTCTAAAGTAATGCGTTTCTTAAAAGAACTGATTGTGATATAGTTTCTGTGCTATGAGATATATATAAGTTTTGCACCTAGATGTTTTGAGGTGGGGTCCACCTCAGGTGCGTGGACCGAGCTACTGTAATTGCTCGCGAAGGTGACCTTTGAAAAGTTGGGTCAGCTATTCGCAGAGTCCATTTGACTATACACAGCATATAGGAAAATGCTGAACCATTCGCATACCACAGGAAATCGCAGAGCTCCTTGGTGACAGGACACGGGCAGTGAAAATGCAGTTTCAGCTTAACGTTCTAGAAGCTGAACCGGTTATAAAATCCGGTTTTGAAGAAAGCATTCCAGTAATGTACGTGTGTGTACGTGTACTTCGTGATGCCTTGAAGTACAGAGGCGTGTCTTGCCGTACTTTGACCTCGAATGATGTCATGAAGAGTGTGTTCGTATGTGCATTGCCTAAGGAATAAAATGGGAGTGATCAATGAAGGATTGGGCATTGCGATCCGTTATTTGTATAATTGAGCATGTGAACCGTGAAAATTCACATGGAGACTGTCCCAGAGGATTTTGTGAAGTGAGTACAACTCATAAACATTTTAGACTTTACTTTCAGAACTATGAGCACAGACGTTACCCATGTTGCAGTGAAATCTTGTGGTTATGCATTTGTATTTTGTGAATCTGGTTTTTAATCTAACGTTTTTTCTTTCACAGGTATTCCATTCCATTTCTCTCTCCTTCACGTTCTTTCTTCAAGGAAGGGAGTGGTATGACGTTTTGAGATGACCTGATTTCATTAATTGACCTGTTTATGATTTGACAGATGAGTTATTTTCTGTATTCCCTTAAAGTAATTGGGTGTTTATGATTTTGGACCTTATTTCCTTAGAAGAACTTTTGATAGTTATGATGAATCATTGGATTTCATTCTTCGTAATTTTTAAGAAGTTATTTTCGTTGTTTTTTTTTGTCAATAAAGGTTTAGTTTTGTACTTAGTATCTCATTCCAGTGGTCCTTAGATTTTAGTTAGGGAAAAGTATAACTTATGATGTCGGCTCACGCTACACGCTACCACACAATATCTCGGGAAAAGCGAGATACCAACCTCTGTTCACAGAACGGAGACTTAAATAAAGTATAGGCTCAGGATTGGCCTTTACACATATATATATATATATATATATATATATATATATATATATATATATATATATATATATATATATATATATATATATATATACAATCAGTAAGTTACAAACGTCCTTTAATATCCAATTCGCTCTACCTCGGAATTAATATATTTTCATATATGTTAGCGAAGAGTAATTTTTAGTCGATAATAAGTTCGTCGTTCCGTGGGCTCGAACCAGCGAAGGACAAGAACTCAGGACTACAGTGGACGCCTTTACCCACACGGCCAGCAAGTGAGGTATAAGTTGATATCGGCTCCCATCTACAGATCCCCGTCGAACTCAGGTATTTGTATTTAGAGTCGATATCAGCCCACCTCTGCCATGCTGACAATGTAGTGCGTTTGTCGCACGCAGCCATATTATGACTTTTTATCACATCACCGTGATTCATATACAATCAGTAAGCTACAAACGTCCTTTAATATCCAATTCGGTCTACATCGGAATTAATATATTTTCATATATGTTACCGAAGGGGAATTTTTAGCTGATAATAAGAGAGGTTACATCGAAACTAGCCATTATGACCTCTCTTTTCACCAATATCCCACTAAAAGAAACAACCGACATTATTCTTAATGATATATGTGAAAACCACTCATCAATGTTTGGACTTAATAAAATACTTAAAAAATTATTACATATAGCAACTGCTGATGGCATTTTTACTTTTGATGGTAAATTATATAATCAAATACATGGAGTAGCTATGGGAAATTCCCTTGGACCTGTATATGCGGATTGTTTCATGGGTTATTGTGAAAGGATTTGGATGTCTGAATGCCCTAGTGCTTCCAAACCTTTGTATTATCGTAGGTATGTAGATGATACTTTCCTTGTGTTTAAGGAATTATCACATTGATTTGTTTCTTGAATATTTTAATTCTCGTCACCCTAACATTTCTTTTACTTGTGAGACAGAACAGGATAATAAGTTGTCATTTTTAGGTGTACAGGTATACAGAAACAGTGGCAAATTTGAGACCTCTGTTTATAGGAAAAGTACGTTTACTGGCTTGGGACTGAATTACCTCAGTTTTTCACCAAAGTTTTATAAGATGAATTCAATACGCACTTTGATAAATAGAGCCTACAATGTTTGTTAATTTTTTTCAAGATATGGTCTTTCTCCTGAATTATTTTTCTGAAAACTCATATCCCATTTTTGTATTTTACAAAGTTCTGAAAAATTTTTTAAATGAAAAGTTTTGTCCCAGACCGGTGTACAGCACTGCTAGTAAGGATGTAAAGTACATTAAATTGCCCTACCTTGGTCATGGTAGCTATATGGCCAGAAAAAAGTTACAAGAAATACTTAAGCATTGTTTTCCTCAAATTAGTTTCCGGTTTGTTTTCGATAATCCTTTTACTGTGGTATCACTTTTGAAGGAGAAGCCTACTCTGCCTGTGGACCTTAATTCCTGTGTCGATTACTTGTTCACTTGTTCGCAGTATGGTCTGCGATACGTGGGATCCAGTTCCCGCTGGCTCAGACACAGAATTTTGGAACACAGAGGTCTTTCTATTAGAACTAGGTTTCCACTTTCCAAACCACCCTTTTCTGCCATTAGGGAACACAATTTAGCACAGGACCATCCTATCACTGACCTGGATTTTCGGGTACTGTCTTTTTGTTCAAACAGACTGGACCTTTTGATTTCAGAGTCGATGTTTATTAAAAGGATGAAACCCGAATACAACAACAACTCGTCTGGTATTCAACTAGCTATCGTGTAATTTCATAGTAGGTACACAATTTGGTCGTTAAATATTTTAGTTTGTGATTGGTAGTTTGTTTACATTTCACCTTATATTTTTTATATATTTTTATGTTTGTGTTCGTTTTTAATTTTTCGTTTTTTTTGCGTCTCACCCTTTTAGTCTGTAATTACTGTTCGTTTTATATATTTGGCTAGTATTTTTGTTAAAGATTTATTATGACAATTTATTTTATTGTAATTTAATTGATTCTAATCCTTGTCGGTTTTTTCAGCCTGATGATGAGGTTTTATACCTCGAAAGCTTGTAATAAAGAATGTTCTTCCTGGTCTTGGCAATATTATTCATCATCAAGCTAAGATTTCCAAGTAGCCCAATTACCTATGGCTATATATAGACTATATATATATATATATATATATATATATATATATATATATATATATATATATATATATATATATTATGTATTTATGTTCCAAACGGTGTAGGAAAAAGTTCAGGCACAGAACAGCTTCTGGCACAGATTTATATTATTTGCTGCTCATAATCATTTCTATTATCCTAGGCAGTTCACACATTTATAACACACACATATAAATTATATATATATATATATATATATATATATATATATATATATATATATATATATATATATATATATATGTATATATGTGTGTGTGTCTGTGGTGTGTGCGAGCCGCACAGGATACAACAGAATTTTAGGTACAGAATAACTTCTATGAGATATAAAAGGTAAATTAAAAGAGCCAGTAACAGTTGGATAAATTTGATTCCAGATATCCAGGTAGTGTATAGCATTATACCTGGTTCATTATTTTGTGTTACATGCCGTTAGAGAAGGAAGGAAGTGCTGCCTGGGAGATGTTGTAGTGAGTCGGCAAGTAAAAAGCACCTTTTCACTTATAAATTAAAGGTCCAGCGGATCGGCACACCCAAATTCCAGACGGCATTATAAAGGTTGAGTTTGACCACAAAGATCTCCCCATTCCTAATCTGAGTCACTATTCCCTGACACCTGCTGTCATTTTCCTCGTGGTCTTCAGTCCTCTACACTCTACGTGGTTATCGATATTTATAATTCATTTTGATATGTTCAATACAGATTATTAACCATTGTATGTTTATGTATATGTGTGTGTGGTTGTGTGTGCGTGTGTGTGTGTGTGTGTGTGGGCGTGCGTTCTCGTGGGTATGTGGGCGAAGTGGATTGCAGGCCGCAATCGATTGACAAACTATTCAGCTTTTCATTGTGATGAGTCACAATAACAAAGTACAGCAATATTTATTTCCAGACCGCTGTGCGGCGTTTTATGTTGTATACACAAGGTCAAGGTCACTGACAAAATAATCTCCAACCAAATACTTCAGAAAATATAAATAAATTTATTACTCATAAGAACAAGAAACAGAATGTAAAACTAATGTAATAATATAGTTACAAAACGTAATTACAATATGTAAGTTATAATGTACATAATTAACCACCCCCTAATCACTCCCCAAATCACTCCCCAGTCACATTCACATCATAAATATACTGTATATAACACATTTTCTTACTTTTGTAATATGTAATATGTATATATTCTAAAAGGTCCTTCAGTAAATTGTCTTATACGAATTTTTATGTCCTTCTGTATTCACTTACATGAAATATGAAATGTTGAAAATTTCACCGTTCACTTGGTTATACGGTGGCCGGTAGTAAAGTTACAGGAAAAAAAGTCACAGGAAAAAGTTGTAATTTTGGCTAGGGTAAAAAGTCACAGAAAAAAAAGTCACATCAATTTGTGGTGACCGGTAATAAAGTCACAGGGAAACATTCACAATTTTGGCTAGGTAATCAAACAAAAACAATCAAGTCAGTTATAATTTAAGTATCATAACCAATTAAAGTAATAAAACAGAAAATATTTTAAATCAGTTATTAACTGGCAATACATGACTTTTACATACTGACATCATTGTATATAAATTATATTTGCATCTGACTGACTTGTTTTCGAATTTTCAACATTTTGTTTTTTTGCCCCGTGCGGAAGGTCTTATGCTCACTCTGATATATATATATATATATATATATATATATATATATATATATATATATATATATATATATATATATATATATGTGTGTGTGTGTGTGTGTGTGTGTGTGTGTATTTTGAGCTTCAAAACATTCTTAATAATAATAATAATAATAATAATAATAATAATAATAATAATAATAATAATAATAATAATAATAACATCATAACTAGGGAAAGACTGGTATATTTTGGGCATTGACAAACACTTGGCAAGTGACTTCCATATAATCATATGTTTCAATGCAAAGCTAAACCTATTCCAGTAGAAATACTTGACTCTTTTTCTACCTCTCGTGTAAACAGCTATCTTTATTTTTACAATATTGACTAATAGACATTTATACATAGTTAATGGTGTGAAATTCCTGGAAGCATGGACGTACACACGAATCTTTATTCAGCCTAAAGGGTTATGCGGATCCAATTGTCGTCATTTATTGTTTATAAATTCAGCAAAGGACAGCAGAAAGGGTTTTATTTACAGCGAGCAAATTCACCTATATCCATAAAATAAATTGTTTACAAAATGTGTTGACCTTATAAGCCTATAATTACTGTCCATACTAGGCCACCTGGGTACGCTAATCCTCTCTGCTGTCTAGGTCAAGTAAGGAACAATAAGTAATTGTAGCTTACTTTTGCTGTGTACATACTCCCTGAAATAATGAAAATGAAGACACATTCACATGACAACATACTTTACCGATACTTTCAGTACATGTAGCTTTATTCCTTACGTACTTAAAAGGTTTCATCCACAAAATAAATGTTTTCTATTTTATTGTTATCACTGGTTTTGTTGCATCCCAAGGAGTCATCTTTCATTTGCAGTAATTATCAAGTATACCATTGACAATAGTTTTTGCTTACTACATGGATATTATTTATCTAGAATGTAATCCTATGATTTTATTCAATTCTTTGTATTTATTTGTTTTACACGTCAGAACATTTGCAGAAAAAATATACGAAAAGTTTACGTAATACAATTTGTTCTAATGATTTTTACCACAAAACTGAACTTTTTGCCATAAAATTAACTATGACTTTTTTTCTGTGACTTCATTCCCGTGATTTTATTACCGTCCACCATAACTTAATATGAACTTTTTTCTGTGATGCTTTGATCTGTGACTTTATTGCCTGGATTCTTTATACTGATCTGAATTACACAAAAAATGCATGGCTTCCTGTTCACCACCTTTTGTTTACTGCCGTATCTGTGATGAAGAGCAATTTGTCTTTTATAACTGGGCTATGGTAGTAACATCTTTTGTTACTGAAGCAACGGTAGTTACCCCACGTGCAGCAGACGTTGCAGCGTGAGGAGCGAAGCTTTTATGATTAAGATAAGTAATGTGCCTTCATTTCAAAATTTTATTGCCGAGAGTGGAACATTATGTCAGCTTATAATATATATATATATATATATATATATATATATATATATATATATATATATATATATATATATATATGTGTGTGTGTGTGTGTGTGTGTGTGTGTGTGTGTACATATATATACATGAGGTTCATGCGCTGGGTACGTGAAAGCCAACAGCTAGCTGGTGGGCCGACGTCCAAGGAGATGAGTACCAATGTGGAGTATGAGCACACCCAGATTCTTTTTCTTATCCACAATTTTGAAAAGACTGAATGTAGAAGTGAGAAAATATGAAAAAGTCAGACAAACACGACAAGAAACCAGCGTTACAAGAACTGATAGACAACACCAGAATTAAATACAAATGCAACACGTGTTGGGATCAAACAATAACAAAGGCTGTGTGTATAACAACCAAGCCGACACTGAACGTCCAGACGGAAGGATTAGGCCAAAGCAAGCAAATCTAACCTCCTTGGGGAAAGGCCTCCCCACATATCACCCGAGGGAAAGAACACAAGGTCAAGGTCACTCCATAACAGTCCCAACCAAGTACTTCAGAAGAAATCAATAAATTTATTAGACCCATAAGGATAAGAAACAGAATGTAAAACTAATGTAATAATGTAGTTACACAATGTAACAACATTATGTAAATATAATGTACATTATTAACCACCCCCTAAGTAACTAAGCATTGTAAATATGAATAATAACCCCAAATCCCTTCCCAGTCACATTCCCATCATAGGCATACCCACACAAATATACTGTATATATATAATACATTTTCTTACGTTTGTAATATGTTTATAAACTAAAAGACCCTTCTGTAAACTCACTTATATGAACTTTTATATGTCCTTCTGTATTCACTTACACGAAAGTTTTAATATTTTACCCTTCACTTGGTTATACTGAACTGAACCACACAAAGAATGCATGACTTCCTGTTCGCCACATTTTGTTTACTGCCGTGTCTGTGATAAAACAGCAATTTGTCTTTTCTAACTTGGCTATGGTAGTAACATAATTTGTTACTGAAGCAATGATATTTTGCCCAAGTGCAAACTACTGTTGTAACAGTTCGGAACCAAACAATGCACCAATAATAACTTCGCCTGGGGAAACAGCCAATTGCTGTTTAATTCAAAGCTCACTCACATTATAGAAAAGGTGGTAATACAAATTTGCGGGTTTTTATTTCAGTTCAATACAATATGAGGAAGTGGCGATAACTGCTCAAGTAGGAGAGAAAATCAGGCTTGCGCTTGTTCCCAGAGCCTGTACATGAATTTTTATTTTAAGTGAAACAAATTATAGTTGTGAGAGTTCACAGTAATTTTCATTTTCATTTTATTCACTTTCATTATACTTTCTTGCTGTTTTCATTACACACACATAAATATATATACAGTATATATATATATATATATATATATATGTGTGTGTGTGTGTGTGTGTGTGTGTATGTATGTATACGCACACACGCACCCATTGTCCCATGTAGAATAAAAGTGAAATTTAAAAAATGTATCTCATAGTGTTTTTTTAAACAAACAGAACTATTTAATTGGATCTGAAGTGGAAACACACACCCATTCACATTATATGTATTTTTGTTCTGTGTGTGTGTATATATATATATATATATATATATATATATATATATATATATATATATATATATATATATAATGAATAAATACATATAATGTGTGTGTCTGCATTGAGACCCAGATGTGTGCAAACACATACACACATACACATTATATGTATATTTATTCAATATATAATATTATATATATATATATATATATATATATATATATATATATATATATATATATATATATATATAATATATATATATATATATATATATATATATATATATATATATATATATATATATATATATATATATGAATTAATTTTTATCACATCACCGTAATTCATATACAAGCATTAAGCTACAAACGTCCTTTAATATCCAATTCGCTCTCCCTCGGAAGTAATATATTTTCATATTTGTTACCGAAGGGGAATTTTTTTTTTTATAGTTTATAATAAGTTCGTCGTCCCAGGGGCTCGAACCAACGAAAGACAAGAACTCAGGACTACAGTGACATGGGTGATGCCTTTACCCACACGGCCAACAAGTGAGGTATAACCCACCTCTGCCATGCTGACCACGTAGTGTGTTTGTCACACATAGCCATATTATGAATGAATTTTTATCACATCACCGTGATTCATATACAAGCATTAAGCTACAAACGTCCTTTAATATCCAATTCGCTCTACCTCGGAAGTAATATATTTTCATATATGTTACCGAAGGGGAATTTTTTTATAATTGATAATAAGTTCGTCATCCCGGGGGCTTGAACCAACGAAGGACAAGAACTCAGGACCACAGTGACGCGGCTGATGCCTTTACCCACACGGCCAACAACTTCTTCGGGGGCCTCCAGGGTCTGGCTAGACCATTCCTAGGGGGCGATGAGGGTACCGACTCTGAAGAACGTCCAGGAGCGCCATCAGGAGCAGGATCAGGGACAGCCTCAGTGGCTACAGGCTGGTCTCCTACTTCGGCTGCTGCGACAACCGTCGTGGGAAGGGAATCAGCGTCTGCATCCTGGCCGGACTGTTCCTGGTCGACCAGAGAAGAGGTAGGGTCCCGGCCTACCAGAGGGTCATCCTCGGCAGGTGGAAGAGTGTTGGAAGAAGAAACGACAGGGGTCAGAGGCTCACAGTGGGCAATGATTGTGGTTGTGAGGTCTGGTGGATCTCCCGTGGGAGGATCTGGGTCAGGTTCTGGATCCGGCACGGCACTAACTCAGGGCCAGGCACGGGGAGTAAGTTTGGCATGGCACTTCCAGCCGAGATAGGCGGAGCTTGGCACTGACCAGTGCTCGCAAGTGGCACTGGCAGCGAATGGGTGTCAGACAAATCTGAAGGGGGACCCGGGTAAGCAAAACCCCTCAGTGTCCCTGGCATGATTTGGGACATTGATTCCTGTCTCGATGAGAGGGTAGGGCCTCTTGGTTCTGTGGAAATGGCCGCTGCGGCTAGCTTGCTGGGGCACTTAAACCATCTTTTGGAATGCCCTCTTATGTTGCAGGTCCTGTAGCGGTAGAGATCCCTATATGATGAGGGAGTAGTTTTTTGGTGGCCATCCTGTCGCAAGATCTGTGGACTAGGCCTGGAATGAGGTTTAGGTGGGTTACATAGTGTCGCTCTTAGGTGAATGGAAGGATTGGCTGATGGTGGCACAGCTGTCACAGAGGCTGTCCCGATCAGAAGAGGTTACTGAGGACACGCTGGCAGAAGCAGTCAGGCAACAGAGTGGTGTGGGGGTGGGACATCCCCAAAGGATGTCTCGTCCAAGCAGGAACTCCACTCTGTGCCGAATACACTTGACGATGCCAAGGCTGTGAATTTTGTTGCTCCAAGGGGTGATCACCCTGAGTTCGACTGTGGGGATGGTCAAGGACTGTTCGTCCACCCAGGTCACTGTCCACTTGGTGAGCTCATCTACCTTGCCACTGGCTGGCACTTGGGCCCGATCTATCAGGCTAATATCTGAGCCAGTGTCGGCGGTAGTTGGCAGGTGCACTTGTGGGCTAGAACCATCCAGAGAAACCACTGAGATGGACTGTGCCCAGACCCGCTCAGGGTGAGTTCTCTCCGGCGGCTCAGCCAAGGAGGCTGTGGCACTGATCAGGTTGACGTGCCTGGGAGCTACCACATGTTTTGGGAATACAGGATACCTGGAGGAAGAGTGTCCTGAAGCTCCACGGTCTCGGCAGGGGCCCCTGGGGTAGGATGATCTCCCGGCAGTGACGGTGTGCTGGGAAGATGGTGCGGAATTAGGAGAGGAAGAGGGACGGGTATTGGTAGGCTGCCAAGGGTTTTTGCCATGATGGTTATTTTCCCTGCAGCGGCACTCTGCTTCAACATGGCCGTGCTTCTTACGGATGGTGCACGGAGGTTTGTTAGACGGTCTGTTCAGTGGACAATTGGAGCCCGAGAGGTGTCCAGGTGGCACTATTCTGCATTGCAAGGTGCTGTGGGATGGGTTGTACATCTCCCAGGCATCAGCTAAGCTGCAGGCTTCCTTGAAGGTGGCTGGCTGCTTGTCACTAAGATACACAGCCAGAGGCCCGGGCACACACTGGAAGAGGTCCTCCAGCTTGGTCCGGTTGAACAAATCCTCGAAGGTGTGGCACTGCATAGATTCGAACCAGTGGGTCCCAGCCTGAGTCTTGTGACAGGCCCATTCTGTCCAGGACCAGCCGACGTTCTTAGCCATACCTCGGAATCGTTGTCTCCACCTCTCAGGGGTTATTTCATATGTGTTGGCGATGGCCTCACAGACGGCAGCTATGTCTCCTCGTTGATCTCTTTCCAAGGCTCGATGGGTGGCCTTAGCCTTCCCGTCCAGGTGCTTGGTGAGCAATATGACCCTCTCACCCGGGCTGACGTCATAGGTCTCGAAGAGGAATTCAATCTCTTCAAGCCATTGTTCCGGCTAATCTTCAGTCCATTTGCCCACAAGGTTATTGACTGTCGATAGGGAGGTATTTAGTGCAGATGGGGTGGGGCTAGATGCTTGTTGGGTTGCTAAAGCTTGTGCGCTTTCCTTCTTGACTCTCTCCAACTCGAGCTCCCAGTCCTTCAGGGCTAACTCATGCTGTCTCCTCCTTTCTTCCTCTTCGCTTTCGCTCCTCCACTCTTCTTGTTCTTCTTCTTCTCTCCTCTGCTCGGCTTTTTGCTGTCTTCTTCGTTCTTCTTCTTCACTTTTGTGCTGTCTCCTCCACTCTTCTCTTTCTTCTTCTTGCCATCTCTGTTCTTCTTTGTACTTTCTCTTTTCGGCAATCTGCTCCCTCACAAAATTTTGAAGGGCCTGGCCTACTAGGCCGTCCTCCTTTCCTATATTCTGGAAAAACTGGTGCTCTTGGGTTGACATGTTGCTGATGGGGAAGGGCTGCTAAGTGGATTACGGGGTGTTCCTGGAGAAAAGGGTTTGTGACGATGAGGAAGTGTCTTTTAGATTATTGACACTTCAGGGTGTGGTACCTTTAAATGAGGTGGCACTGTGGGTGAGTGTGCCGTACGAGGGTCACACTAGGGGAAAGCATTCCTGAAGGAAGTCTGAGTCCTTATGGGCGGATACGCTAGTAAATGAAGTGATCCTGAAGGTATATCATACCTTATGAGCAGAAACACTTAGAACATGGGACCACTCCTGAAGGCTCTATGGTCCTTATGGGCAGATGCACTGTTAATGGGGTGTTCCTGAAGGAGCTTTGGTCCTTATGGGCGGGAACACTGGTTGTATGGCACTCTGTTTCTTAACTACAGGTGCAATGGCGTAGGAGTGATTATTTTGGTTGGGTGGCACTGTGGTGCCGGTGCACTCCGTGGACCAGTGCAAAGTGTCAGTACATGAAATGACACTGAAGGTAAATGGTACTCTGCCTGGGGCAGAAGGTAAGTAAGGAATAAGAGGCAAATGGGAGACTCCAGCAGAAGGTAAGGAGAAAGGAAAGGGGAAGGAGAAAGATAAGTGCATCAGTGACTGGGTGCTTGGCAGTGCCGCAGATTAGTGGCACTGTGAGAGATGGAAACTGGGGCGTGACACGAGTGGGTGGCTAGTTATAAGGACTAGAGATCGCTGCCTGACATGAGGGCAGGTAGGATATGGGGAGTGCACTCAATATGCGGTTTAGTACTTGCAGTATAAGCAAGTCTGGAATGAGATATACCCAACTCGTGCACTACAGTTGAACAACGCGTATTTAGATAGATGTATGTGTGCTCTATAGCGTACGAGAATTGATCTGGGCTGAAGCAAGAAAAGGGAAAGCAGGTATGCGAGATTATTCGGTAAACATAAGTGCTTATAAATTTCACGCACTTTGTATTATGATAAATGAGTAATGAGTTTGAAGGTTTAAAAGTGAGTTACACTAAAGAAATTTCTTTGTATTTAGTTTTTATGATTTGTGGGTTGTTTTTTCCAAACTAGTAGATAAATTTGTGTCAATCCCGTGTTAAGATAAAAGGAAAAGCGAAATGAAAAGTAAATAATCTCTCTCTCTCTCTCTCTAAGAGCGGGATGTAAATGGCACATATTCATTATGAATGCTAAAGTCACTTTACTTTACACTTAGGAGCAAATAAATTAGATATGCAAAATTACGTTAAGTTACTTTTCTTCTACAATGAACTTTTAGTATTTACGTGATATGGTGGGTAAAGGGTTGCAAATTGTTTCAAAGATATTCACGTCTTTCACGGATTACGTTAGGGAAAAAAAGTGAGGAAAATTCGTTCAGTGAACGAAAGATGTGGAACCGAGTCACTTGCATGGGGCATAGGCGATCGCTCGCTTTGTCATGCGACAGAGACTAGGCAATGAAATGGGAGGAAAAAGACAAAACACACTCTACTTTCTTCGATAAATGCGGGGTTCGAATGCAAACTCAACTTAATTAACTTTACACATCAGTAATGTCTTTACTCTACTTTCTCTAAATGCCAGTTATCGTTATGCGGTTTCTTATAGCCTACTGAGTTATCCCAAAATTTATCACTGATCGAGAAATCGTATGCTTTTCTCGGGCCGTAACTAGTCTTGAATGAGCTCTTAGCTACTTGTTCTCGCCAATTTTACACATGCACAGTTCCCTAACTTCGTACCTCCTAATTCCTATGTTCATTCATATGGCAACACCACAGTGTCCCTACACTTGGAAATTTTGCGGATGGGAAATTCACGCCTACCTCTCTGTTTTGCTAACTTAAAAACCTATACGCTGTTGCCTGCGTTATGACTAAATTCTAACAACAGAGGTTCGTTGCGTTTCTTTCAAAGAATATTAATATCACTTTCTTATTTAACTTTACGTATCCTCAATGTTAGAAGACAATGATAATACCCTTTTTACCTTAATTCTCTCTGCTCCAGCTGCTTTTATGCCTTTTGTGAATAATGAAATTATTTAATTTAAATGAATGATTAAATTTAAATGCCTGATTTATTCCTGGTTCATTTCTAGTTTAACCTAATAGCGAGGCTACTGGTCGCTAATGTGACTAAACTCCGTTTTAGTATCGAGGCGCATCGCACTCACTCGCCAGGGTGCCCTTTTAGCTCGGAAAAGTTTCCTGCTAGCTGATTGGTTGCAAGTATTTTGTCCCAATAGCATCATTGTTTTCAAATAATTACCAAGTAATGTGAACTGAAACTTATTTACTAACCTAAATTTCTCCATCAGACATATATTTCGTCAAAAGATAATGTTAACGAATAAAGAGATTATAAAGTATTGTGATGGTAAGTCTAAATTTAATAACAACACCCGCCGAAGTCAATGACAGGAGCTTATTTTCGGATCCACGCTGCATAATTTTTTAAAGTTGTCACCTATTTTAACACCAATTGGGATAAATTACATTAAGCATAAGAAAAACATGTTATTATAAACTTTCTTTGAATACCAGAATCTACTAAAAAACATGGAAATAATAAACCCCGGTATTGGTAAAACCTTTCAGGGAGGTAAAAGGAACAGCCTGTGGCGGCCTGGGGGGAAAATTATCCCAGCTGATTGCCATTGTAGCATTTTCCTGATTTATGTCATTGAAGCTTTTTCCTGATTTATGTAAGTGTTGAAATCAGTGTTATGTTAATGAGGTTACTTTAATGGCTATATCTGCAATTAAATAATTTCTATGCTTCTTTTTGTAGGTACACACTAATAAAAATATATTTCGCAGGAATTGTAAAGTCACCAATTCGGCGCCAGGATAGTGTTTCGGCGGCGCCATTAATTAAGTCTCCGCTGAGCTTGTTTTCTTTGGTGACTTCCCGTTTTCTTCAAGCTCAATTAGTCACGCCTAAAACGTGCCAGGTCACGCATTTTAATCATTTTTACTTTATGGTATTTATACGAATGTCACACATTGTGTATCACATGTTTCTTCATTCACAGGCATCAAGACTGTATCTATATTGTAACTCTGTATATTTCGTATTGTAATTTGTACTCGTTCACTGCATATTATTGTTTATTGTTTCGACCTCAGGTCACAGTCAATTCCATTGTCTCACGGCCGGCGTCAGTCGGCCGCAATATAAGCCGCCTGGATCTGTAATAAATCAGCAGTAACCTTTACCTGCTCGTTTCTTTGACACCTTACAGTGGTGACCCCGGAGTATCCCGGAGCCATTAGCGGACTCTGGGCGACTCAGTCTTGGCTCCAGGATTTCTCCAAAACGCTCTTAGCGGCCTAAACACGGCGCTGTAACCAGCGTTTGAGCGTGCTGACTCGCCGGCGTACCCCACCAGCGTCACTAGCGGAACCACACGGCGCACGAAAGTGCGTACTGACGATATCCCACTCCAGTAAGGGGTCAAAGGAGCGAGCATGGACGCGGATATCCCTCCTTCATGCAGTTAAACGCGACCCAGCGGACTCGAGGTTACCTACCTCCCATCACAGCCGCGCCCGCCCCGCATCGAGGCCCTCCCGCAACTCCACACCAGCGCCCCGAACACACGACGGCCGGGCAACACAATCGCGGGCCGCCCTCACCCTAAAGCTGCCGCCGTTTCGCAGGGGAACCCATCGAGGTGGCTGCGCAGGGTGGAGAGCCACTTCAGAATCGCGGACCTCACGGACGTAATCCTACAGGCCGACACAGTGCTCAACGCCCTTCCGGAGGACGTGTACAACAAACTCATCTCGCGGGTACCCAAACACTCACCCTCACATACAGCACCACAAAGAAGTTCCTCCTCGAAGCTTGCTCCTGCCCATCGCCGAGCGGGCCGCCGTGCTATCGACCTTGCCAATAATCCACGCCACGACCTCAATCCAAGAGACGCTTGGGGCATGGTCGTAGATCTCCTGTCAACACCAGTCTTGGGTGGCACGAACAAGCGGCAGGAGATAAGCTTCAGACGGGAAATTTTCCTTCGCCAACTCCTCCCGAAGTACGCAACCAGATCGCTCACCCCTACACCATGCCTGTCGAGGACCTCATAGAGGCGGCACAACACCTCACAGACTCCGTCAAGGCTTCACAGCGGCTAAAACCGGCCACACAGCCGGTCAGCTCCGTCCAGCCTGAAGAAGTCACCAATTCGGCGCCAGGATAGTGTTTCGGCGGCGCCATTAATTAAGTCTCCGCTGAGCTTGTTTTCTTTGGTGACTTCCCGTTTTCTTCAAGCTCAATTAGTCACGCCTAAAACGTGCCAGGTCACGCATTTTAATCATTTTTACTTTATGGTATTTATACGAATGTCACACATTGTGTATCACATGTTTCTTCATTCACAGGCATCAAGACTGTATCTATATTGTAACTCTGTATATTTCGTATTGTAATTTGTACTCGTTCACTGCATATTATTGTTTATTGTTTCGACCTCAGGTCACAGTCAATTCCATTGTCTCTCACGGCCCGGCGTCAGTCGGCCGCAATATAAGCCGCCTGGATCTGTAATAAATCAGCAGTAACCTTTACCTGCTCGTTTCTTTGACACCCCACAGAATTAACAACTTACTCTTTTCATGTAAGTTACAGCAGACAATGCGAGTTAAGAAAACTTTTTATTTTCTTAGTTTGCGTTCTGTTCAGGACACATATAAGGTTAACACGAGTTTCTAGGGATATTTTGAGAAGTAAAAGAATGTGACTGAGTAGAAAATGTACTATACACATATACATTTTAAGGTTTGGTAGACTATAGGCGTCTACTGTCAAATACCGCTGCGGGGATGGATGGGGGAGGGAGGGGTATCACAGTTGTAACTCGATGAAATTATGAATTCATTCAATTGTGATTTTTATGCAATTTCTGGAACACTGCAGTATTCTCAAACTGAAAATAGTGCTATTAATAGAATCTATACCTTTACAACAAAATTAGCAAACCCTTTCTATACGGACTTACATCATAGGTCTACATACACCTAGCCTAATTCATATCAAGCATCAGCTACTGTTTACTGTTACTTCTTACCTTAAAGAGTTAAGCAAAATTTATTGCAACTGTCAAAAAATGGTGTAAGACACATAGACATATGCTAGCCTAGTTAGAAATGTGTGCAAGAAATAAAGCCATAATAAGGGAAGTACATTATTATTATGTAAAAGAAAAAATAACCTCTTCATGTTTATCATCATATTTATCATAATGATATAACAGAAGGCTTCAGCACAAAAGCCTATAAAATATGATATGTATCTGAAAAGTTTTCTTGCCCTTCAACAACTGCTGGCATGTGGATACCATATGAATAACTAGGCCTACCTATCTCGGTAATTATATCTAAATCCACAGGCTGTTCCTTTTACCTCCCCAGAAGTTTTCACCAATAGCAAGTTTTATTAATTCCATGTTTGTTAGTAGATCCTGGTATTCAAAGAAAGTTTATAATAACATGTTTTTCTTATGCTTAGTGTAATTTATCCCAATTTGTGTTCAAATATGTGAAAATAAAAAAAATTATGAAGCATGCATCCAAAAACAAGCTCCTGTCATTGACTTCGGTGGGTGTTGTTATTAAATTTAGACTTACCATCACAATACTTTATAATCTCTTTATTCGTTAACATTAGTTATTGACAAAACATATATCTGAGGGAGAAGTTTAGGTTAGTAAATAAGTTTCGATTCACATTACTTGGTAATTATTTGAAAACAATGATGCTATTGGGGCAAAATACTTGCAACCAATCAGCTAGCAGGAAACTTTTCCGAGCTAAAAGGGCACCCCTGCAAGTGAATGCAAATGCGCCTCGGTAAAAAAAAACTGAGTTTAGATCCTGGTATTGGTCGCCAGTGTCATAAACTGGGTCCTTGGTGTGGGGGAAAATTGGGACAATATATTATTATAGACTGCCTTCGTACCAAGGGGGGCCTGAGTTTATGAATAAAAGGAGAACTACTGGAAACTCACCTTAGAATCTTCCTGGATTTACGTAAATAATGAAGGTCGCCATTTGGAATTAGAATTCTTTTACAATTAAAAATGGGTTTATTTACAGAGAATGGGGCAAATATTCAAGACCAAAAAAGAATGTAAAATGCAAACAATTTACAGACACATGAATTACATACGATGAAGCAATAATGCAGTAATTTGCTAATAATCAATGTAAATATGAGGGGCTACCGATACAACAATCCCGTATAACAAATGACTCTGTTATGTTAAAATTGCATCAATTCACAGACAGTAATACATTGGAAGGGGTGAACTCCAGGGTAATGGCAATCAGTTAATAAAGATGATTTCTGTGTGGGCAACGGATTCTTGCGATCAGGCTGTGACCAGGATGGCTCCTGTAAGAGAGGTCAGGAGTTAGTACAAACGTGGAAGAGAAAGGAAATCTCCCCTGCTATTAATTAAACAATAAATCTCTGTACGGGGAGGAATCAAACACTTATATCACTTAAACTAATTTGCCCTTAAATTGCACTAGGGAAGGGATATTTGAATACTTATCACTGAATCATATTAGGTTGATTTCAAAGCAAGTCATGGGGCAATTCAGGGGCTGCTCAAAGTAGGGTGACTTAACAAAGGGACTGCTTTTGTTGGAGGAAGGAAATTGAAGTTTGAAGGAATGGAAAAATCAAGGAATTTCGGGTGGGAGGGAAAGGGCTGGCTTATTGACTAATTGCGGACAACGTACCTGGTCTGTAAATGAATGTGCTAACATGTACGACACGGCCGTGTACCGTAGTTAGTTTCACCAGCGTACAGGAAGAAAACACTGTACTTGCGTCTCGGGCCAGAGCCGTCTGCTGAGTCCGGGACTGGGGAAACAGAGCGCGTATTCCACTTGTTGTTTGGTTCGAAGCCTCAGCCTACGTCTTACCTGCAAAGCATCATACAGCCAGCAAAAGAGTGAAGAAAAAAAAAAAGGTCTTAAGATTAAGTACTTAGAGGTTAAGTTCCTATCTCTCTCACAGCCTGGCTACGTTCCCATGCCCATAATGGCCTAGTTACTCCCATATCGTGTGATGGGGGTGAAAGAGGGGTCACTATTGTTCACCCCAGGTCAGCTGAGGTGGGAGGCTATCCCTACATGAGTGAAACACAGGCACTAACTGCTTTGCTCTAGTTCAAAATATGCTTTGTCCCATCTCGCCCGCCATGTTTTCTTGGCCCTACAGTCAAATGAAAGGTGAAAATGCTTCACGGAATAAATGACTCACTGGCTGCTAGAAGAGGGAGGAATAAATTCTTAAGAATATATATATATAGATAAATAGATATATATATATATATATATATATATATATATATATATATATATATATATATATATATATATATATATATATATATATATATATTTATCTATATATATATATATATATATATATATATATATATATATATATATATATATATATATATATATATATATATATATATATATATATATATATTGTAACGAACTCCAGATCTTTTTTCTTGAGCCAGAAACACATTTTTATTTATTATTATTATTTAAGGGTCCTTTTTCCAGTCCAGCTCAGTGCCAAATACCAGGCAAGAGTCAGTCACGACACAAAATTCACAAAGTAAAATCAACTCTCAAAGAGGGACAAAAAACACTGACGTAAATTTATCAATCAAATTTTAATTTACAAAAACTTCATAGAACACAAAAAGTCCCCGAAAAGCTGCCTTGAGGAACTAGAAAAATACTCATACAAACTTTACAAAAAAATAAACACTTAAACCATCAAGCGCCTACCTAACTTTTATACCTTGAGTCGAAGGGAAAGAAAGTTGTAAGAGGTAGAAACCACACACTTACCCAAGCATATGACAGACGGAGACACAGTGAGAAATAAACCATAATCCTAAATTACAAATAATCACTGTTAACATTATACACCTTAGAGGTATATAATTTCCTGAACCGACGATAATACGAAACTGAAGATATTTATATAAATGGCTGTTCCACTTAAGGATCACTGGAGGACCACTGCAGGATCACTAAAGGCGTCCATACGCCGAGGGGATCAACAGGGACACGAAGGTGGTCATGAATAATATGCAGAGGAGAACACAAACGGTTTTCTTACCTTTCTCCACCACTAGAAGGCCTCCTGATGACTCCAGGAGGTCAAACACATGGCTAAAGCCTGCAGCAGTGGCAAGCAGCAGCTCAAAAGCACCAGGAATGCTAAACAATGAGAGGCAAAATCAGTCCATTGGGACCTCTCAGTAACAACGAAGGCTGCAAGGCGGGAGCACAGGACTTCCAGTAAAAAAAAGCCGTAAGGAAAAAATTATTGAATGACCTCCTCTGTTGGGGAGGCGATACTCTCTCATGCTGCCCAAACACACCCAACACGTAAAGTCTGGGCCAGGAAAAGAGAGCAAAAGTGTAATCACGCAATGGCAGCTCAACAAGCGAAGCACTGAAGACGGTGGACTGCTCAACAAGACATGAAAAGAAGGGAGATCCGGTGAATAAACACTATACAAATAGCCAAATACAAAATCTTGGCCGGGGATTAGAGAAAGTTCCAAGAAAACTTTTCGTGACTTAACTAAAGCTTAATAAAATTATATTTATGAAAAGCCATGAACAAAATATTTAAAGCAATTCTCACAGCTCCCCGGGACAGGGAAAAAATAATATTTTGTTTTTTTTTAACCAGACAAAAAGTTAATTACTAACAGAAATGGAATTACTAAAATACATTGTAAACAAAAATATGAACCTTAATTATATGCTCTAAAAACAAAAATAGATAAAATAAGTATCTGAAATAAACTTTCAGTTATACACAAAATATGCAAAGATAGAGAGAAAACATCAAAACTCTTCAAAAACTAACAACCACTTCAACTACTCTGAAAGGTACAGTACTAAAGTCTAAGATATATGCAAATAATTTGAATGAATAATTCTTCATATTAAACCTGAAAAAAAACTCAAATGAGATTGATGCAGAGCCCTTTAATCATAAAACTACTACTCTTGGTTAGCTAAATTATCCTTTTCATTACAAAATGTCCTAGAAAGGACATCAGGAACCACGTTGTCTTTTCCAGCCACATGACATATAGAAAGGTTATATTCTTGGAGCAAAAGAGTCCAGCGCAAAATACTCTGATTTTTACCTTTAAATTTATTAATAAAAATTAGGGGATTATGGTCTGTGAAGACCTTTATTGGATTTACAGAGGAAGATAACCATACTTCAAAATGTAGGTTGGCCTTCACCAAGCATAAAGCCTCTTTCTCAACTGTTGAGTAACGCCTCTCTGCCGGCAGCAATTTCTTGGAAAAGTAGGCGACTGGATGCGAGGTCCCATCATTATCCTCCTGCAGCAGGACAGCACCTAGACCTGTGTCACTGGCATCCGTGGCCAAACAAAAAGGCAAGGAAAAATCAGGGGAGCATAATAAAGGATAGGTTATTAAAGTAGCTTTAAATTTTTCAAATGCCTGCTGACACTCGTTATCCCACATAAATTTAACATCCTTCTTTAACAAATTGGTTAAGAGATTATCGAGGTCAGAGAAATTCTTAATAAACCTTCTATGATAACCCACCAAACCCAAAAATCTACGAATACCTCTCTTATTTCGAGGAGCTGGGAAGGTCGTAACCACCTCAACATTCGCTCTCTTAGGAGTGATTTGACCCAAGCAACTTTTGCTTGAGCAAAATCGCTCTTTCTTAAATTTATCACCAGGCCAGCCTTCCTCAGTGCCTTGAATAACACTCTTATCCTCTTAATATGGGTTTCCCAATCGTTACTGTAAATTACAAGGTCATCAATGTACACCACACATCCTTCCAATTCACATGTAATGAAATTCATCAGCCTCTGAAAGGTAGTGGCGGCGTTCTTCATGCCGAAAGGCATCACCTTACATTCATAAAGGCCGTCAGCTGTCACAAAGGCTGATATTTTCCTCGCTCGAAGTGTAAGACCGACCCGCCAATACCCTTTCAACAAGTCAAACTTACTAATGTAACGGGCAGATCCAACTCTGTATATATATTCCTCCACCCTTGGCAAGGGGAACGAATCCGTGTTTGAGACTGCGTTGACTTTGCGATAGTCAAAGCACATTCTTGGCTGACCATCCTCCTTCTTAACCAAGATTACAGGGGAGCTCCAAGAACTGCAGCTTGGTTCTATGAGGTTATGGTCAAGCATATATTTAGCTTCCTCCTCGACTATCTCTCACTTGAGGGGGTTCAGTCTGTACAGACACTGTCTAATAGGCTGAGCCTCCCCAACATCAACATCATGTTTCAAAATATTGATCCTGCCAGGTGCATCCTGAAAAAGATTTTTAAATTCATTAATTAATTTGATTAGCAATGCAGCTTTTTCTGCATCTAAATGTTGAAATTTGGTGTTCAAATTATTTAAAACATCCGAATTATTTTCTAACCTGCTTGGACTAACGGACAACTTATCGCCCATAAATGGTTCAGCTTCTACACTAACTACAGAAATAGGTTCTACAGATTCTTCTTCATCCCTGTCAATAAAAGATTTTATCATGTTAATATGGCAAATTCGGGTTTTTCTTCTCCTATCAGGAGTTTCAATCAGATAATTTACATCATTCATTTTCTTCAGAATCTTCCACAGGCCTGAGAATTCCGCTGTTAGGGGATTGCCAGGCACAGGAAGCAAAACCAAAACTTTATCACCTACATTAAATAACCTATTTCGTGTTTTAGAATCATACTTCAATTTCATTGAGGTCTGGGCTTTCGCCAAATTTTCCTGAGGAAAGACCGTGCTCTATTCAATTTCTCCTGCAAATTTGAAAAATAATCTAACACATTTACTTCAGGAGTCTCTCCTTCCCAGTGCTCTCTCACAACATCCAAAGGACCTCTTACACAGTGACCAAAAATAAGCTGGAAAGGAGAGAAACCCACTGACTCATTGGGGATAGATCGTATTGCAAACAATGCATAAGGTAATTCCTTATCCCAGTCACCCCCAGTCTCTAAACAAACTCATCCATTTTCTTTTTAAAATATCTACTAGTGAAATTAGTGCCACAATCACTTTGAATTACCTTTGCAAAACCAAATTTTGGGTAAAGAAACCAACCAACACCTCAACTATTTTCTCAGACCGTATACTCCTCAGTGGGTTAGCCTCAGGGAAGAGAGACATTCTATCGACGATAGACAAGATATACGAGTATTCATTCCCACCGCACGTCCGCGACAGGGGGCCCACCACATCAATTATCACTTCCCTAAAGGGTTCGCCCACAGAGGGTATAGGAACCAATGGAGCCTTGGGTATCTTTTGGTTAGGTTTCCCCACCAACTGGCACACTTCACAAGATAACACATGTTTTTTAATATCTCGGCACATTCCTGGCCAAAAGAAATGTTCGGCAACCTTTTCAAAGGTTTTTCAAACACCAAAATGTCCCGACAAATCATTTTCGTGCGCCAAATACATTAATTTATTCCGGTACCTTTCCGGGACAACCAACTGTGGGCAGGTGCATTCACTGACCTACTCAACCTGTAGAGTAATTACAATTAACATGTTTTATAAACAAGACAAAAAAGTGAGTTGATTTCCTGAACAAATCGGTAGTTGTTATTCCAACCTGTCACCACGTTAACCCAAAACAAAGCGTTCTCTCTTATCTCAGCTGATGACAGTTGAAATGAAACAAGTTCTCACTAGGACACATGCACGTGTTCCTCATACTACGTTTTTATCAAGAAAGATATTATTCATTCTAAATTATGCTATTAACTTATTTAAATTACTAGTTCCTTTGAGATCTGATGCCAAACTAAATAAGACACTTCAATAATCACTATCATTACATATAACACGTGATAAATAAAAGAGTCAATATATCAAATTGTAGGAGGATTTATGTATTACAGGGCAGCATCATGAAATTCCTCCCCCCAGAAGATTAGTTATTCTGGGTTTGAATCCAGTGATTCACAATGGGATAAATAATCTGCTATGACATTATCTTTTCCTGAAATGTGTTTAACTTTTACATTATACGTTTGCAGGCATAAAGACCACCTGGTCAGTCTCATATTATGATTTTTCATCTTATTGATGAATGACATTGGATTGTGGTCGGTCAACACTAAAATTTCTTCATTCCTAGGTCGGTTCACATACACTTCAAACTTTTTCAATGCTGTGATTAATGCTAATGTTTCTTTTTCGTTTACTGAGTAAGTTTTCTGATGCTTTTTCAACTTTGAAGGCATGAAACATACAGGATGGAAGATTCTGTTGTCATCTTCTTGAAGTAGAACAGCTCCAATTCCACAGTTGGATGCATCAACTTGTATCACAAACTTTTTATTGAAGTCTGGAGCTTGAAGCACTGGTCTTGAAGTTAATATGGCTTTAACCTTCTCAAATGATTCTTGATATTCTGGAGTTCAAACAAACTTTCTTTTCAGACTGGTTAAGTCAGTTAAGGAAGCTACTACGGCTGAGAAATTTGGACAGAATAGGCGATAAAATCCAGCCATGCACAAAAATCTTTGTAGCTGTTTCCTCGTAGTGGGGAGGGGGGGGGCGGTTAGCCTTACGGATACCTTCCACATTAGCGTCAACAGGAGTGAAAGGGCCTTTTCCAACTTCAAATCCTAAATACTGAACAGTTGCCTTTCCAAACTCACTTTTTTGTAAGTTGATTGTGAGTCCTGCTTCCCATAGTTTCTTGAACACTTTTCTTAATATCTTTAGATGTTCTTCCCACGTATTAGAATAAATCTCAATGTCATCAAGGTGTACACCCACTCCTTCTATTGATCCTAGTAATTGATCCATCACTCGCTGGAATGTTGCAGGTACATTCATTAGACCAAACGGCAAAACAGTGTATTGATACAGTCTAAAAGGAGTAATGAAAGCTGACAGCAACTTAGCATTCTCATCTAAGGGAATTTGATAATATCTTTTCAACAAGTCTATCTTGGAAACAAATTTGGCTAGCCCAATATTATCATGTAATTGATCAATAAGAGGCAAGGGATAATTGTCAGCCACACTGATGGAATTCAGTTTCCTATAATCAGTACACATCCTAAACGAGCCATCTGGTTTCTTCACTAACACACTAGGAAAACTATAATGACTTGAACTAGGTTCTGCTAATCCATGCTGCAACAAATGTTCAAATTCTTTCTTCAAAACATCTCGATGAAAAGGTGATAAATGATATGCTCTCAGTTTAAAAGGTTTTCCATCTTCTCTGATCTTTATCTCATGCTTTGTCAGATTGGTACGCCTAGGTACATCTGCAAAAATTTCAGAGAAACTTTGAATCACCTCACTTAATTCACTACTTTGCTCAACACTCAGATGGTTTAGTTTATCTTCCAAATTTTCCAATATTGAAGAATTGTTCATCTTGCTTTCAGCTCCCAATTCGTAGCCGTCATCGTCCTCTGTGGATAAAGTTGTCTGTGTTACTGACACTGTTTCAGTGTTAGTCTCTGAGAAGTAAGGTTTCAAAAGATTCACATATATCTTCCTCTGTCGTTTCCTTCTTCCTGGTGTTTCAGTCATATAACTTCAATCACTTGACTTCTCTATTATCCTATAAGGACCTTGAAACTTATTGGTAAGGGGAAATCTTTTCACAGGTAAGAACACTAGAACTTGCTGTCCAACAATAAAATCATTTAATTTGGTGAACATCCCATACTTTCTTGATAAGCATTCCTAACTTCAAATAACATCAAGGGTAAACCAGCATCCCTTTCTCTTCCTGATTCATTACAATATTTGGTTAACATACTTTTCAATGTCTGGTGGAACCTTTCCAAGGCTCCTTGAGTTTCTGGATGATATGCAGTTGATAACTGTTGTTCTACTCCTAACAAGTTCATCACATCCTGGAACAATTTTGAAGTAAAGTTCGTTCCTCTATCACTTTGCACAATTTCTGGTATTCCATACTAGGAGAAAAACTCCACCAACTTCTCAGCAATTACCTTTGCAATTATACTTCTTACAGGAGTCGCCTCAGGATATCTAGTCACTGAACACATTAATGTTAACAGATATTCATTTACTTTCTTTGTTTATGGAAGTGGCCCAATCACATCTATAATCACCTTTCTAAAGGGTTCTCCTCTAACTTCTATGGGTTGTAGGGGTGCTTTCTGAATGGTTTCATTCGGTTTTCCAGCTATCTGGCATGTGTGACACACTCTGCAAAACTTGCTAACATCCTTGTGAAGTCCAGGCCAGAAAAAATACTTCATAATCTTCTCAACAGTCTTCCTGATTCCCATATGTTCAGACTCGTGTGCTACTGCTACAACTTGCTTCCTCAATGGATATGGAATCAAAATTTGATGATATTCACCCCATTCAGCATTTCCTGGTATATCTGCAGGTCGATGCTTCCTCATTAGCAATCCTTCCTTTAGATAATAACAGGTAGGAGTTTGTCGCATCTCTTCTTGATCAACAACTCTGAAGAACAGATCAGCCAATGTTGTATCCCTCTTCTGCAGTTCCATTTGCTTCTCTCTTGTCACTTGACCAACTTCGAGGGCTGAACTCTCCATATCTGCTAACTCTGCTTCTGTAGTTTCACTACTATCTTCAGGAATACTTTGACTACTCAGAGTCTCTTCAGTAACAACAGGATCCCCTTCTTCTTGGGTAATCTCTTCATTACTAACACTAGGGGAAGCTTCACTTTCCTGGAACATCTCTTCTAAGCTCAAAGATCCTTCACTTGATCCTTCTGGTGCAGGTAAATCCTCAGGTTCTTCACTTGTAAACATAGTTCTCTTCATACTCCTGGTAGTTACACAACTTGGAAACAGGTGGGGGTTTTTCTTCTCTAAATCTACCGTAGGGCTAATCCTTAATGGTTTGTCTGTCAATATAGGACAAGGAACAAATGGTACACCACCAACTTCATTACCTACTAAAACATGCACACCTTTAAGTGCTAGTGAGTCCGTTACAGCAAAATCAATATTCCCTGTCACCAATTCACAGGACAGGTGCAAGCAGCATATACAGTAGGAGTTACCTCTTCTCCTCCTATACCTTTCATAATAACTGAATCTGTGGGTGAGCACCACAAACTACCGCACTATGGTTACTCCCCGTATCACGTAATACCTTGACTGGTACCTGCACACTGAAGGAGGGAGTTGTCAGCATACCTTCATAGATATATGGTTTAAAAGCCTCCACACTGCTCAGCCATTCACTGCTTGAACTTACATTTCCACTGGTTGTTAAACACTCTGCTTGTTTAGTCACAGTCTCCCCAATTGTCTTATATTGCTCTTCATAGTTTGCTTCACCAGGTTACCTTTAACTACTTGACCAACTGGTTTGGTCTGCTGTTGTGTCTGATAACAATCTCGACTGTAGTGTCCTACTCTTCCACACTTATGGCAGACAACATTAGTGTTCTGTATCTGTCTTGAGAACAGACTGGATGATGAGGATTTAACATTCAATTGCTGAGGGGTATTACCTGGCTTTGCATTGGCATAACCACTAAAAGGATTTCCAATTGTAATGTTCCTGAAATTTGGATGAGACCTGAAACCTGTGCGTTGTTGGTTCTGGTACTTGACATTATAATTTTTTTGCTACAAATGATGTTGTAGTCTTCACTCAATGTAGCAGCTTTGTCAAGTTTCTTAACCTCTCTCTCTCTTAAATAGGCTCTTATGTGCTCAGGAATTCCTCTAAGGTATTGCTCTAGGACTACCAACTCGTCAAGTTCATCCATAGATTTAACTTTAGCAGCCTCCAACCATCGTTTAAAACATCTTACTTTGTAGGCATAATCCAAGAAAGTCATCTTGTTATCCTTTCTTAAAGATCAGAATCTTTCATTATAATATTCAGGGGTCATCTGGTAAACTTGTAGCACACTGTGTTTGAGCACCTTGTACTCTTTACACTGATCGGCTGATAAGGCTAAATAGGCACTTCTTCCTTTACCAATGAGAACACTGTAACAAGACTGACCATTTATTTTCTGGCCACCCCATACCTGAAGCCACTTTTTCAAAGTGATCAAAAAATTCATCTGGAGCTTCTTCTGTAAACATTGGAATTAACTTCTGCGCTCTTACTACATCAAATACTGGGTCTGAATTACCTTGAGTAGGGTTAGACGGTGTTACAGGTAACTTGGAGCGAGCTTCTATTAATTTCATCTCTCTTTCATAATCTTCTTGTTTCCTTGCTCTTTCTCTTTCCTCTTTTGTAACATTCTCTTTCCTCTTTTGCTCTTTCTCTTTCTTCTTCTGCTGCTTTTTCTTTTTCACTTTCTTTTCTTTCTCTTTTCTCTCTATCTTTTCTTTCTCTTTCTGCTTGCATCTTCAGCTTAATCAAATTTTCTTCTGCTTCTATACATCTAAGCTCTGCTTCTGCACCACTTTTCTCTAAGTTACTCAACTAAATAATTCGCAATATAAAGCAAAAAAATTAACTGTGTGGTCACTCTCCTATCAAAATATATCCCTAACACCACCAGTATAAACCATAAACCAGAGTGATATTTTGTTTTGTTCCCGGGTCTGGGCACCAAGTAATATATTGTCACGATGTGAACCAAGTACCTGGTTATTACACAACTAATCTCAAAATTCAAAAATATACCTCACTTCAGCCAGATACCTGAACTCTCATAACAATAGGAATTATGACTGAGTACCTCTAAAGGTAACAGTGATCCCTTAGAACTTATTAACCACTTGAAAAATAAAACTAAGTTTATCAGAATAATGTGTGAGGTATCAAAAATTAAAAAAGAAATATTCTAGAGTAAAAGGGCTTCACTCCATCACACAACTTTAACTGTTTCCCTGGTCTTAACTAACTTTAGCAAAACTAAAAGAATAAAACATGTTTATCACTTTGCCTTATGCACACACAATTAATCCTATTCACGGGTGTTTAATAAATGAAATACTGTTTTTCCAAAAAATAATAAATACAAAAATTTATTTTCGAATTCAAAATTTATAATTGGAATTCACAATCTGAAAAATTTACTATTACTTGAAAATAACACAAAACTTAATTAATTCTTGAATTAAATTATGAAACAAAACTAATTCACAAAACTTTAATTTATCAGGAATTTAAATTAATCATGAAAAATTTAAAATATCAAGAATCACTTAAGATTTGAAAAGAAAACCTTAATAAATGAAAAATTAAATCAAGTATGCTACATAAAAAATGTTACATCACAAACATAAAAAAAAATGTGAAAATATGAAGAGTTTACAAACAGGGAAAACACACAAAAATGCACATGAGATTTATTAACCTAATAATTTCACTAATTAGGCAATCACTGATGATTTTTTCAAAGTAACTTATTATATAATTCGCCATTAAGGTATTTTAAAATGATAGGAAAAAACTATTACTACTACTATTACACAAAGACTACAAAATACTGAATGAAAACCTCTTGTAAAATCCCTTTTGTATGCCAATCTCTAAAGCAGCTACACTCCAATTTCACAAAGACATATGTTCTACATTCTCATCTTGATTTGCAAATCTTTGTTTCTTTCACGACAAATTAAAAATAATTTTCTCTTTATCCTCAAATTCAAATCTCAAAAAGTTAATGCTAATAAGTAAAGTGACTCTCAAATCTCTCTCTCTCTCTCTCTCAGTCAAACTCGTAATGAGAAGTCTTTTTCAAGAACTATTGGAAGAAAAGTTTGTTTCTTCAATATCCTCATCATGGAACCAAACTGATCGGTTTTGGAAATGAAAGTGAAACAGATTTCAGAATTCCAGACATACGCACATGAGACAATTACGACATCATTAAAGCATTTTGTCTTACGAAATACCAAAAGAGAAAAAAAAATAGTCATCTAGGCAAAGTGATGTCATTGCAGGGAAAATAAGTTTTGATTGCAGTTCTGACAAAACATGATGTACATTTTCCATAAATTAAATATTACGGGGCTGACAGCAAAACATGTTAAAGTTCTCTCAATATCCCGTGGCGCTACCGATGACTCAAAACAATGCATGTAACAACACTAAGGAATCACTCGTCTTATGCTTGTATTAATACAAATCTACCTTACAGAAAACCTCTAAATGACCTAAAACATTCTCCAATTGGCAAATTAAATAATTGAAATTGTTTTATAAACAAGACAAAAACACTACATTGAGTTGATTTTTAAGAACGAATCAGCCAAACTGTCGGTTTTCCAAATGTCAAACAGATTTCGTTAACCAGTAACAATGAGACGTTCTCTTATTAAACATTTTGACAAAAGAGAAATGAAACAAGTTCTCATCCCAGCAAAATATTTTGATTGCAAAAATATATGTATTCATTCAAGACATATTATGCTTCTTAAAGTTTTAAATTACATGTAACAACGTTCACTTTGAGATCTGATGCTGCCGAGGACAAATCAAACTAAACCTACATGACACATTCTCCAATGGCACTACATTGACATAAACAAGACAAAAACTGATTGATAAATAAAAGAGTATTCCAATATATCAAAATTATAAGAACAAAGCGTTTACATCTCAACTGATGACAATTGAAATGAAACAAGTTCTCACTAGGACAAGAAATATATTATTCATTCTATATTATGCTATTAAGTTTTAAATTACTAGTTCCTTTGAGATCTGATGCCAAACTAAATACGACACTTCAATAATCACTATCATTACACATAACACATGATAAATAAAAGAGTAAATATATCAAAATTATAAGAGTGTTTATATATTACAAGGCAGAATCATAAAATAATATATATATATATATATATATATATATATATATATATATATATATATATATATATATATATATATATATATATATATATATATATATATATATATATATATATATATATATATATATATATATATATATATATATATTTATGTGTTTGTATGTATGTATGTTTGTATGTACATATATTTACCAAAGAATATAAGGAATCATAAAAGAAACAAAGGCACACCTGGTCCGGATTTACGATTAGGCCTACTGCATTACCCAAATAGCAATAAAAAGACATATGGAGGATTATATCAATCTTTTAATTCAGGATTATATCGATCCTTTAATTCAGCAGTACCTGGAGATTGACAGGGACCTCTCTCACCTAAGGTTGTGAAAGACAGCAAGAATGTGTGTGGGCAAACAATTATTACCATAGTGTCCCTTCACTTCTTTGTTTTCCCTGCTTTTCCTCTAAGGTGCATACCAGTGATGTCACAAACGTGCGCAGAAACACTGGGCGGTCTAACCCTGTACTCTATTAATCATGCGTTTCAATTTCGATTACAGATTGGAGTGCTTGCTGTGGAACTACCTCATCATCTCGTGTGTGCA